>NC_046230.1:18407809-18707809 GCF_009819885.2 Catharus ustulatus
AGTATGACGTCTGTTCCAGGGCTTTCTGACCACAGTTTCACTCTTTTCATGAGATGACTCCCCAAATCTTGCATGTGGTTTTGGTGTCCTCAGTGAATGGTCAATATGGCCTTGACAGAAATCACTTACAAGCACAGCAGTGTGCACCTCGAAGTGCTCGGTGTGCAGTGGCAGGAGTTACAGTGTTTTTCGTGTTTCATCATCATTTAGGTCTATTGCTGCTGAATAATAAGCTGAAAATAGCAAGGTGGTTTTGTACTCAGATGAGCCATGTCACATAAGCAGCATAATCCCAGCTTTCTGAATTAAATTCTCATGAGACAGTAATCTCTCCTACATTTATATTCAGATAGAATTAACTTCATGAATGACCAGTTCCAGGGTTTGGTGTCTGAGGTATCATTTTTGTGACTTTAATGAAAGAGAGTCAAGTTTAAAAATAAGACATGGCCTCAGCTGTCACATATGGGTGGAGCACTTTTGTACACATGCAAAATAGTCTCCAAGCATGTACACAGTCCAGACTCACTGCTTGTCCTCTGAACATGCACATAAAATTTGCCTTGCATACTGAGGAAACCTGTGGAGCATCCAGGATCACTTCTGCACACCAACAGCCAGCTGTCACTTTGCATATTCACATCTTGGAGTGTGCAGCCTGTGTGCCTGAAGGTGTTTGTGCCTTTAAATGACAGGTTTCAAGTGTAGATTTGGACATTATTTAAATCTAAGAATCCTTTAGGTTCAGTGTATCTTATTATCTGGGTCGGTGTTGTTGATGTAACAAGGACTGGGCACCTCCATAAATCAGTCTGTGCATGACTCTGAACATGAGAGTAAGTTTGTCACTAAATCATCAGGTTGTATGGGTAGAGCAGGACAGCACTTCTGCCCCGGGTAAAGAATTAGAAGCTATTTTCAGAATGAGAATATTGTGCCAGAGCTCTATTCTAAATCAGCAATAGCAAAGTTGTGCTGACATTAGGTCTGGGAATTGCTAAATTTAGGTGTGGACTGGTGTCAAAAATACAAGTAGCTCAGGGAGTGCTACTGAAAGCTTTGGTGTTCAAGTGCTTATTGTAATCATCAAAGCCGTGTATGGCAGGAGAGAACAAAGTTTCCTGATTTCAGTAGCTATTGTCAAAGATGCAGAGCTTCTGCAGGAGGCAGAGATAAATATTAGAATCATAGAATAGTGTGGGTTGGAATGGACCCAAAAATCTTGTAGTGCAACTACTCTACCATGGCCAGGGAACCTTTCAGTAGATCAGGTTTAGAGCCCCATCCAGCCTGGCCTTGAACACTTTCAGGGATGAGTAGTCCTCAGCTTCTCTGGGCAACCTGTTCCAGTGCCTCACTATCCTCACAGTAAAGAATTTCCCCCTGATATTTAATCTAAATCTGCCTTCAGCCAGTTTAAAACCATTGTCCCTTGTGCTGTCACTACAAGTTTTGGTAAATGTCTCTCTCTTTTGAAAGGCCATTAAAAGGTCTTCCCAAAGCCTTTTTCTTTTCCAGACTGGACAGCAATTTCCCCCCTCCACATGGCATAAGTAAGATACATTGCAAAGGTTTCCATTCAGTGTGTACATGGAATATATAACAAATTTAATAAAATAGTGTAATATAAGACTTCTGTTACAATTGGAAAAGGTGATTTTGGTGAGTTTTACAGTAGGAGACCAACAGCATGTCTTTCCAGACTTATTTCCAGGTTCATGAAAACTTCCAGCTGGTAGAGGGGAAGAACTTGGGGAACCTACATTTTAAAAGACAAACCATGCTCTTGACTTTATCAGTAGGCACAGGGAGCTGTTTTCTTTCACCAGACTTTATGAAAGTTCAGTCAGCAGGAGAAATTTCAAGAAGCCACAAGGCATTTCTTGTTTGCCATCATCTCTTCCAACTTTTACAAAATCTTTGTTTTCAGAGAAGGTTCCCTGTTGGGCAGATTGGCTCCAGCAATTACAAGTCTAATTACAGCCTAAAGGGTTGGGAAGATCTTTGAAGTGAAGTGTATGCTGCCATGTAGGGAGATCTGGCTGCTGATAGAAATCTGTGTAGAATAGCAAGGGGAGATGTATTCCTACTAGAGTTCCAAATGTTTCTGGGAACTGGGAAAATTATTATGAACAGGAGAAAAAAAAACATTCTTATTGTTACAATGCAGTAGTTGACTGAGTATTCTGGAGGCTTCCTGAAGTCCTTGAAGTTCTTGTGTCCTTGCTCCCAGAGAGTCTGGAAGGTAGAGAAAAGCTGAAAAAAACACTCTCAATATGTTTTCTTACAAAATTTGCACTTAATCGAATATCAAAGAGCATTAAGCAGTCACTTCTCCTATTATCTTTCATACCTGCTTGCTATTGGACACTAAGGTTATTTTAATGCTCTTCAGAAATTCCAGGAATTCCTCAACTTGTTTTCTGTGCAGTTGTTCTGCTCCCTGTTGGCTCTGGGCAGGTTCCTGGAATGCAGCTGGCCACATGCACATCCTGGATGGTTGGTTTGGTTTAGGCACAGGGGGTGATTAGGATCAGAGATATCTTCTGTCTTGCTCCCTGTCACAGAAATGTGTGTGCTCCACTTGAAAAGCACTGAAAATTTCTGCAAGCACATAGTCAATGGGCAGCAATCCCTCTCCTCTGCCTCTGCACATCCAGGGCAGGAATACAGGTCTGCTTCCTCACACCCCTGATCCAACTCAGGGTTTACAGAGCACATGCAAAGAAAGGCAGCTTGTGTTGGTTTAGGACTGGATGCATCTTCTCTGAAGAATCACACGTGGACTTGAAATTTTATGTTTGTTTCTCCCCTAAGTGCAGCTTGTTCACCTCTCCATAAAAACCTGACTTTGCTCTGACGTGGCAGATTGACAATCCTTGGCCTTTATGTATTTGCATGAAGGACACCTTGAAATCCCAGGTAACACAGGCACAAGCCAAGGAGCAGAGGAAATGAGCCCTGTCATCAGTGCCAAGCTGATGGATGGAGATGGAGATGGAGATGGAGATGGTGATGGAGATGGAGATGGAGATGGAGATGGAGATGGAGAAGGAGGAGGAGAAGGAGAAGGAGGAGAAAGAGACAGTGGTGTGATTTTATACCACCTCAGTTCAGGTGGTGCTGCTTTCTCTGTAAAGCCTCCAGGCTGGGAAACCACTAAACAAACCGGGAGCAATCACACCTCTCAGAGTGTAAAATTCTCCAGGCAGCTGCCAAAGCCTTCCCTTTGCACATTCACATCAGTTTCAATGGAATCTGTTTTTAAACTCTGTAGTAGCTCCCGTGTTTCAGTTATCTCATGAAGGAGTGCTGAGCACTTCACACTGTTATTTACCGCAGCACAAAGAGCACGTCATGTTGCCTAATCAGATGTCAGTGACTTGCACCCACACTGAGCTGAGCTCAATAATTGCATGGTTTGCAGGATGGCAGCAGACAGGACAGAGCAGATGGGAGATCACTCAGTCCCATGTAGTGAGTGATAGAATGGAGCAGTGATTTATCAATTGCACTGTGAGTAAATCACTGTTGACTTTACTTCCTGCATTTAACAAGCTGTTCATTAACCAGGACTTTAATAACTAGGTTTGGAAGATTTGTGACGTAATCATGTTTAGAATTCTGTATTCACTTCTGAAAATTCATGTGGATTTTTTCATCCAGCAGGAGCATTCTTTCTTTGTATGAGTCTAGAAAGGAATTCCGTTTTATATAGCATGACTTGTCTGTCCAACAGCTCCTCTGTAGACTCTGCAAAGCTCCTGTGCATATGCAGATTATTCAATACACTGTTGCTGATCTTTCTCTGTAGCCTCTAGCTGGAGGACACTGATGCTTTACTTGCATTTCTAGTTATTCCAAACCTGTCTTCAAGTACTGTTAATAGCCATGTTGGACAAACTAGCATGGACAGTCTTGCCTTCCTGGCACCTGACCTACATTAGAGCTAAACAGTGTGACCCTGAGCTTGCTCTTCCTGGTAGAAGTGCCTATTTGTCTGTGCTGGCTCTCCCAGCAGTGGGTCAGGCCAGGGTTCCTGTGTGGGCAGAGGACACCAAGAGCTCCAACCTGTGTAACAGCCATGCCTGGTGCAGTGCTCTTACCTGTGCCAGGAGCGCTGCAGCTGCACCCAGCCCCACTGGAGTGGCAAACAAGGCATTTCCCACGTAGGTGAGGCTTGTGTAAGACCTGCAACAGCCACTGAGGCTCATAAACCAAGTTCCCTGTTCTTCTGGGATGAAAAGAAGAGGAATGGCTGTCATGGATGAGCCTAGAAATCTCTCTGTCCCATTGCATTATCTTGGACATTCCCCATTACAGCTGCTCAGAGAAAAACGTAAGAAACCCAAATGCTGATAATATCCTTCCAGTTTCATGCAATCTGCAATTGTGAGAGTTTCCCTCTGAGTTTCCTACTGAGTAAAGTGAACACATTCTCCAGCTGGAGTCTATCTGACAGTTTTCTAAAGTTTCTTTCTAACTTTGGACATCTTCCAAGAATGTCTCTCCCTCTTTCTCTAAGTTTATCATTAAATTCTGCAAGCAATGTTTCAGGGTGGGGCAAACAGGGTTGCCCAAAGTATAGCTTAGTAAATGGATGTGGATGTTGCTGAGAGCTGTGATTCCAGTCCCTGCTGGGTGGAATGTGGTAGCTGCAGATGGCAGGATCCTTGCCTGCCCCTCTGGCCCAGATTACCATGGCTGGGGAAGTGTGACACACAAAAAAGGGATGTTTGTCCTCACCGTGGCAGTTCACAACTTACTGACTGATGTAAATGTGTCAAGCAGAGATTAACTAAAGCATAATAAGTGTTCCAGCTACTCTCATAAACTCCATTTGAGCTTATCAGAATTTTCTCTCCCTGTTCCTTTGCTGTTGTCACGTAACTAACACTTGAGTTTATTTCTCCCAGGTCCCAAAGAATACTGATTCTTGAGGATGTTTAAAAGCAGAGCCCTAGACACACTAGAGTTTGGGCTGGAGGATCATAGACTGTAAGTCTGGCACAATGCTGTGTCCTATTACAGGATGGAGTAGATTTTGCAGGATGGAGTTTCCTTAGGGTCATATCTCAGACTGAAACCGTAGAAGCATTTCAGTTGGAAAGGACCATTAAGATCATATATCCAGCTGTTACCCCAGCACTGCTAAGGCCACCACCAAAACCTTGTCCCCAGGTGCCACATCTACATGACTTTTAAATACCTTCAGAGATGGTGACTCCACCATTTTCCTGGGCAGCCTATTCCAGTGCTTGAAATACAGACCCTCAAAGGATGAGGCATCATCACCACACCTATCCTCTCATTTCCAAATGGTCAGCCCTCTCCATCATAAACTCAGACCTGTAAGATCAATTATTATTAATTTTACTAATAAAATTCTTCATTGTACCTAAATGACCTTACAAAGTCTTGCAGAACAAAGCTATCAGAGGCAGACCTGCCATGAGAACCAAAACCAACGATGCTCTTCTCCTCCTGAAGAAGCTGGCTCTTCAGGATAGAACTTGTGTTGCCATTTGCATGGAGTAAACCATAGTTTCATGTTAAGCTTTTGCATCCCAATTGAAAGTGGCTCTTTATGGCACAAAGTGTCCTTGTAGGGACAGGTAGGGGACGAGTGAGTACCAGGGACATGAGACATGGACATGTCAGGGATGCTCTGCTGTAAGAGATTGGGGTGGTGTAGGAATCTGCAGGGAGCAGAGTCACATGTTCCTAAATCCTCTGTCCCACCAAGACACCACCAGCAAAGATACCCACTTGAGACTACAGAGAATGCTGGAGAGAGGCTGTGGCCATGGTTTAGATTTTGGTTTACTTAGAGCCTGAGCTCTAGCAGTCAACATGAATTCTCACTATAAACATTGTCCGTTGAGTTTCCTTTAACCTACTTTATATTGCTGGTCTTGTCTGTATGAAAGTTTTAGGGATTTACCACTGTAACTTTTGCTGTTATTGAAAAAGTACTTTACCACTCTGTGTGGGAAAATCCACAGTGTTGTCAGCCCTTATCAGATCTCTTGCTCAGTGAGGTCAACTGGTATTTGGATATTGTTGTATTGTCTACAAAGGAATGGAAAAAGCATGCAGCATGTAATCTGAAAGTAGTTGCTGTCTTAAAAGTCAGGGTGAGCATAGAGAAAAACTGTTAAATATATTTTTTTTTCAGAAGTCAGAAACTATTACATATCTAGAGAATTTTTACCTGCTCTATTTTCAACTTTTAAGAAAAAAGGCAGCCAGGAAGAAATTACTGCCAGGACACAAAACCACCATGAATTTCCTGCATGAGTGGGACATGCAAAATCTGAAGTGCTTCATTTCAGAGTACTTATCTTTTGAATATCAGCTGTGACTGATACACTGATATATATATTTATCTCACTGATATATATATATATGACTGATATACATTCATAGGGTATGTTCTAATCATTACTAGATAGAAACAAGTATGAGAGTAAATGTCAGTGTTAGTATATTAATTACCTTTACTTTTATGCATATGTGCGTATATTTGTATTTCTACATTTAAAAAGCAGTGAGCTTCCTTTGTTGGCTGGTAAACTTAAGTACCCATACCAGCTTGAGTTCAGCAGATCAAATCCATCCTTAAGCAAGTGTGGGGAAGAATTATGTCTTTGTCCTCTGTCTTCACTTTAAATCCTTTATGCAACATGGTTTGTTGCTGTACTAGATCTGCCTGACCCCAGGAAATCACCACATTTTCTTTTGACTGGCTAATATTTCTAAAGAAGAATGCTGAAATCTGAGTAATTAAGTTAATTCTGTGGCCTGCTTGTAAACAGCCATGATCTCAAGCAAACAAAGTAATTACATGAAAGTCTGCACAGTGTGGGAGCAACCTGTTAACCTGCAGTGTTTCAGTTACATCAGATATTTCACAAGCATGTGTGTGTAGTAGTTTCTATGGATCTCAATTTACTACCAACCTATATAATCTGATATAATACAACCTACCACTAATAACTAATACTAATAGCAAGTACACTGCTTTTGTGTATAAATTATTCACCTGCTCTTAGCTAATTGATTACTCAATGTGAGATATCACAGAGCTAAATATATCTTTATCACCAAACAGCAACACTGCAGCTGCAAGATTAAAACAAAAATCACAACGGGGCCTGATGGGTAGTTCACAAATCTGGGTAGTTGATAAAATATGTACACAGCCATGTGGTCTGTTATTTTGGCCCACAGTAAGGACCAGTCTGTTGCATCCACATTGTCTAAAAGTAGCTCAAATTTGGGTTCAGAGATGCATTTTTTCACTGTAGATGCACAGCTGAGATGAGAAACAACTCCTGTGTGACTTTTAGTCCTCTATTCATATTATTCCTTTCTGCAGGTGATTTAATTAATTTACCTCTCCATTAACAACTATGCTCTGGTTCCTATAATGTAGGCCAACTAATTAAGATATATAAAAATATTTCCCCAAGGTCATTTGTTTTGGGAACAATGAATGTGGGACAATTCCTTTTATGTGAAGAGTTCAGATCATTTCAGAAGAAGCAAAATATTATAAATGGTGACTTTGATGGTGAAATATATTTCTAACAAAGATGCAGTCCTTCTGCTCAGAAGAATTTCCACAACAGATGAAGCAAATCCATTTGACATTGCAGCAGGCAATTACAATAACTTCAGTAAAGGGCACTAATTTTGAGCTGGGGTGGAGTGTACTACCTAAGTCCTTTATGCTTCTCAAAGTTACTTAGTTGGCTTTTGTTTGCAGCCATGAAATGTACTTTAAGAGCAATCGTTCTTTTGAGGCATTGCTCTCATTGAAAAAAAAAAAAGTAAAAAAAAGGAGTACCTGGCAGAGGAATCAGAACTGTTTTCTGTATCAACTAACAAATACCAAATACTGTATCAACTAACAACGAATTCTGTTGAAACAAATGCTCTTACGTCCAGAATGATCTTTTATTCCACTTTAGGAGGTAAAGTACAGCCACTGACTCATTACTAAAATTTCATTTGAACTGTTGCACAACCTCAGTTGAGAATACTTTTCAACTGAAAAAGGCCTTTTTAGCACTGTGAGAAGAAGAAAAAAATCCATTTAAATGCAATTGTGTAGGTGGAATGGAAGTTGCTTCTACTCAGCTACTGACATGCTGTCATTTCTTTTCATTCTGTAGCACCGAGATGATTTTGAGATTTTATGATTAGACAAGTCTTAGAATTTCTTGTAGAGATTTCTAATTCAAAACTGGATGTGGTATTTATTGCTGATTCTGTTTCTACCGCAATAGTGGGACTTTCATCATATACTACCTACAAAGAAGACACCAGTACAAAAAAACCCCCGGTTTTGTTAAAGTTTATTTACATTCAGAAATAGAAATTTCACAGTACTTAGAACTAGCCAGAGTGCTGGACATGGAGGTTTTTATCACTGTGCTAATTTTTGCAAGCCAATAAATTATTCACTCTGACTTCCCTTAAGTTCCAGTCTATTCAGTGTTGATACTTTTTCTGTGTTTATGTTTCCACTGCACTGCACACAGGTTCTTTCAGTCCTTCCTATTGTGTTTGAAGCGTTGGGTATTAAAAGTGCCAGTATTTTCAATTTAAGTAGCTTTCTGTCTATATTAGATATATTTATAAAAGCAATGGGGTGGGTTTTTTTATTAAGTTATTAAATTAAATATTTTGCTCTTGCATTTTCTGCTGTTCTGGCTGTTGAAAATGCTCCTGTAGGCACTATGTATTTTTGTAAGACAGATGTGGAGAGCTCAAGCCCAGATGCCATTTCTGCTGGTTCCACACCCGTCGTGCAATCAAGTTTTCTGCAGCACAATAATTTTGGAGCACCAGTTATGATTTATGCTTGGGGTTCTTTTCAAAAAAACTCACTGGTTTAATTCTAATTGATGGCTTCAATTTGTCTTCTGGGAAAAGGATTCTTATCAGAACAGGTACCTGTGATAGCAAATCCTGGCATAGAAACGGGATCTGTGGGTGGAGGTGAGCCAATGAGTTTGTTGGAGAAACACAGCTATGGAGGCGAAAATCCTGAATTAGTTTATATTGTCATCTGAGCAGGATGCACAAATAGTAACTGTATGAGGACAAAGCAATTGAGATTTAGCCAGAGGAGATATTAATAGGCTGTGGTAATCTCTAGGTTATTCCTGCTTCATGTTTCATTATATTTGATGAGGTTTTTAAAGGCAGCACATATCACAGCAGAAAATACATCCTAACAAAATTGTTGTGACAGAGACTTGCAGAATGACCTGACACTGCTGGGGAGCTTGGCCAACCGTTCAGTTAGGCCTCTTTTTCCTTCTGTTATTAAAGAAGAAGGAAGGAGAAAGAGTTGCTGAGATGAAATGGTCTGATATGTGTCTTCTTTATAGTCACTGTGGTGAGGACCTTCTAGAAGTGTGCTCTCAGTTACCCAAAGAAGCCAGCTCAGATAAACACCAACTGACAAAGTTCTGTTGCAACCAAACAATGCAGTGCAGAGTGAGCTTACAGCAACAACACTGCTAATTGCTATTTGCACAGTCCAAAGTGATATAAATAACTACCTTAGAGCTAAATACCAGCACAGGCAGGGGCTGATAGAGAAATGCATCTCTGAAAGTCAAGGGTGATAATTAATACCAGAGTTTACCTCAGTTTCAAGGTTTTGCTTACAACCTTGGCTGAAAACAAGGCTTTCCCCAATGCTTTGTTGTCCAATGCAGCTCCTACATTCTCACCCTTGCAGAGCAGCTTCCTCTGTGAAATAATTTTTTTCTTCACTTCAGCATGTCATGACTAACTTGCCAGACACAGCACTATTGACAAAGCAGAAATAGTTTTCTATTACTTTCTCCTTTCTTATCATCCATACTGTGCTGTCACTTCAGAACTTCTCAAAGCTGTGAGTGGAAGGAGGTGGCTCAGTGTGGGAGATCTCAGTGGTGCTGCAGGGGCACAGGATATCACAGCTGCTGAAGTGAGAAAAACCTGCTCGAATGACACCTCTGTAAAATCCCCCTTGTGGGAGCTGTGGTCTTGCTGTAGCCAAGGCTACAGCGTTTCCTTAGAAACCCAGATCGATCCTTGAAGTCAGTGTGGGCTAGTTCATGCTCAGAAATTGCATCTCATGCCAAGAAGTTTCCTTTGCTGGAGGAAGATCTGACACCATGGTATCAGTGAGCCTGTGTGTGGTCCCTGCCGCAAACACGCCCGAGCTGTGCCCAGCGCTGGTGGCAGCCGGGGCTCTGCCTTGCACGGGGCTCTGTCTCTCAGTGCTGGCTCAGCTCCCTCTGCTAGGACACGTTAACTCAGAGGAAAAGCTGCCCTTGACCTCCTGAGCAGTTTCACATCACTACCTCCATGTCAGGAAAGTACTGAGTCAGGTATTACTGGGACCAGAATATTCAGCCTTTGGCTAACTCTGCTGGTTTGGTGAATGTTTGTTTTGTTGGGGAAGGAGCAAGTATACCTGAGTGGAATGAAGTTTGACCAGCAACAAGGATGCCTACAGATAGGACCTAAGGGATTTCTTAGATTCTGACCTTTAGGTCAGATGCCTAATCCTTTACCATCCCTGCTGAGATGGCCTGTTTACTTGGGAATGATCCTGGTGAGGAGTTATCTTTGTGAGAGCTGCCCATAAACTTAAGCCAAGCTCAGAATTTTGTTGTGTTTGGACTGCTGCCATGCAAACCTCAAATTCTTGTAAAATTTTTCTGAGATGAATGAACAATATAGTATGGAAGTTCTCCCCTGCCCCTTTACCTCACACATCCTGGTTACACCAGAAATTACTTCTGACTTAGTCATCCATGTCAGAGGGGAAAAGGGGGTGGGAAGAGCTGTCTGTGACAACAATCCAGTCAATTCCTGTCTCATATTTTTGTTAAATGTGATACTGGCAGCAGGTGTGTGCTGAGTGTCCCCCATTGCCCATGACAGTCACAGAGCACCTCTGGTCCTGGCACAATCAGCAGTGGAACATTTTGGGCAGGGGTTCCCAAACAGGGGGCACCTGATGGGGAGCAGAGAATGTCCCCAGGAGTCCACAGCCAGTGCAGGAGTGGCCAGTGGGACCTGAGTGTGGCCTGGGGATCACAGCCCTCATCCACTGCCCTACCTTTGCTAGACACTGCAATTTAAGGCATTGTGTCAAGACACTGCTCTGAAATCCCAGCTATTTTATAACAAAATTTGAAACATCAATTGAAGGTAAGGTCTAGTTTTCTCAGTATTTACAATGTTTCTTAAGAAGTGGTCCATAAAGGAGTAACAGCCTTTGAGACCTGAACAAGTGGTCCCCAGCTAGCCTAGAAAACCACATTTCCTTGAAAAAGCACTGAGGAAATCCAGAGGAAACCACTGAATCTATTGTAGTAGCCTAATAATGTTTTAGTCACTGCTCTGCATTTCAAGCTGCAAGCTGAAATACAGCTATTTTATTTTCAAATGGTTGGCCAAACCATTCAAAGGAGGCTTTATCAGAAGTGGTGATGGTTTGTTAACCTCAAAAAGGACATCCTAAAAATTGTGGAGAATGTGGAAATCCCCTTACAGTGGATGCAACAGTGCAGTTGTGACTCTTGAGAAGCACAGGCCAGGAAAAGAACACCAGGTACTTGTGCTTTCCTGCTGCTCAAACTTCTGGAGGAGCTACCCTGAAAACTTTGTTCATAACAGACTAAAAGCAACACTTTATTGATAATATGGGACATTTGATGCATAAAAACATGAGAGATCTACTGAAATTTTATTTAAAAATCTAATTAGTTATTTGTCCAGAAGTGAATTGGTTACATTCATGTTTCTGTGAAATAAGTCAGGCATCTTCAAGATATATGTCTTCAAGTTATCTAGGAGCATTAAACTAATATTAGAAATAAAAAGTCCAAAACCAGTAAAAATATTTTACTCTAATCTACTTTTATGTTTTCAGGCTTCTGACATCATCCTGTTGCCTGTTTTTGTATTGCATTAAAGGATGGAAGTCTAGATTTTGTTTATTTTATAAAATAAATGAAACAGAAACATTAGCATAGCTCTGAAGAATAGTTTCATTTTATTGAGTATTAGTTATTCTTAGAAGACAAACCATTATTTTTTCTGTCTTGGGAATTTTTTCTTGATTTGCAGGTATAAAAATGACAGAAGAATCCAAGATGAATGAGCTGAAAAAAATGACAGTCCAAGATGCATTTAGGTCTTTTAATCTTATCAACTAGGCACAATATTGAAGAACTGAGAAATGACCTTCAGAGGGTTTTTGTGTGTAGCCAAAGGCGTAAACAGGAATATGTAAGGAATACAATTTTTTTTCATTTACATGTGCTTGATTAACACTATGACTCTCTACCTTCTTGTCTTTCAGCCACATAATCAATGAGCTGATAGAAACAGAACGGGTTTATGTAGAAGAACTTCAAAGTATAATAGAGGTAAGAAACTGTTCTGAAATTACTTTTTGGTGCTTAACCTCTAAGCCATCACTGCAGGTGCACATCCTTCATGGGCTGAGCACTCCCACCTCCTGTTTATAACACACAGGCTGTGCTGGCAAGATAGCTCAGCCTTGGAGCTGCAGAATGAGAAGGATGTTTTGAACACCCTTCGTCAGGGCTTAAAGGAGAAAGCACCTTCTTTGGCCTGAGCCCACACTGAGTCCACAGGATGACAATTTGCATGGTTCTGAAAGTTATGGCAGAGAAAGAGTTGATAATGTCTTTTCAAAATAGTACCAGTAGGTCTCAGAATCAGCACCTTTGATGTCCATGGAGCCAGACACTAAATTCTGTGAATGTACATTTGGAAAATGATTGAGGAAAAGGAAGGGGTCCCTCCTGCTCCTCTTTATTGTCCCACGTTGTGCTTGAACACAGAACAAAGGAGCTCATTCTGCAAATATGATTCTTGAGCTTTTGAAACTGATAGGATACCAGCAAAGTTGGTGTGTGTGGAGTCTGAGGTCCCTAATCTGTGGGAGGACAGAAGCTGACCAGGGGTCAGTCATGGGTGGGATTTTAAGGACATGTGGTTGATTCTTTATTGCATTTGTTCCATGGGAACTGTCAGCTCTGGTAATTTATATATTACTCTTGAGTTTAAAATCAAAATGTTCTTCTCTTATTGTTGAAGAAACACAATCCAGTTTTTACAAGAAACACAAAAAATAGTCAATCCAAGTGTCACAGTTCAACAAATAAATCCAAACTAACTCCTGTGCAATGAAGCAGAGTAGCAGAAAGATGTGTCTGTCAATCTTAGCAGTCTCCATCCCTACATGACCCACATGGCTTTTGAATCCTAGAAACAGATTTTCATCTATTTTTATTGACCTTATGACCTGCTCATTTGTGGTCAAAATGTGTTTGCACAGTTACAGGGTAAAATCTCTGGGGAAAATCAGAAGCATCAGAAATTCCTGGGAGCAACAAAGCAGCAGGCATGGGAGAAGCTTTGTTTGCTCTGTGGAGAACAAAAGCCCATGGACTTTGGGGCTTTCCAGTGCCTTGAACACAGTACTTCTTCCCTGGTAAAAACAGGCTGGTTTTATTTTCCACTCTTCTCTGCAGGGATATGCTTCAGAAATGGACAATCCCAATTTAGTACATCTGATTCCATCTGCACTTCAGAACAAGAAGGAAATTCTTTTTGGGAACCTCCCAGAAATCTACTATTTCCACAACAGGTACATGGGAACTGGTGATTGTCCTGCATCCTTGGGTGCCATCATCATATCCAGTCCTTCTCTGTCGGGTGCTTTGTCATGCTCACACGTACACTGGCAGGAAAATCATCCTCACTCAGTCTCTGTGTGTGTCCTATAAAATCCATGTGTACAGAACACCTTGAGATCATCTATTTCATCTTTTTTTGGTGAAGACTGTACCCTTTGTGCATTTACCAGTGATTTCCCCTGGCAGGATCCATTTTGAATGTCCCCTGTGGTCAGCATTTTATCACCTCTCTTGGTACACTGGTTGATGACACAGGACTAAATCCTGATATTTTCTGTCTGGCAAAACACCTCTGTAATGAAGTTTTCTTTGTGTTAACTTATTTGTCCTGTATTTCTATTATCAGATCAGAAGACATTCTATATTTGATACCACTTTTCTTTTTATCCCTCATATAAGATCACAAACATTTCAGAAGCCATGCCCATACTGTGGACAAGGAAATCCAGAGCCCATAACTACAGAATACAAGTTATAAACAAGATTACAGTAGTTTCACGAATACAAGCCGCACGGATTATAAGCCGCACCCCCGGTGCCTCGACAATGTTGCTGTCTTTGTCAATAGATAAGCCGCACCCCGAATATTAGCCGCACTTTCGTTCGTCGCGAGAATCCGTGCGCAGCTTTCACAAATTGGCCAATTAGTAACAGGATCGCGGCATAGCGGGCTTTACTGGCTCGGGGCGGGGCCAGGCAGGCTCGGCCCGCTCATGGTTGCCGACGGGGCCGGGTGGCCCAGCTCAGCGCCACGGCTCGGCGGGGCTGGCCGGGTGGTGCTGCCGCCGCCGCCGGGCTCGCTGGCCCCCCTCTCCCGTCAGCACCGCCCCGCTGCCGCTTTCGCTCGCCCCGCGCCGCGCCTCGCGAGCGCCGCGCCCGCCCCGCGGCGCTTTCGCGGCTCGCGGCGGCGCTTTCGCGGCTCGCGGTTCGCGGCTCGCGGCTCGCGGCTCGCGGCTCGCGGCTCGCGGTTCGCGGCTCGCGGCTCGCGGCTCGCGGTTCGCGGCTCGCGGCTCGCGGCTCGCGGTTCGCGGCTCGCGGTTCGCGGCGGCGCTTTCGCGGCTCGCGGTTCGCGGCTCGCGGCTCGCGGCTCGCGGCTCGCGGCTCGCGGCTCGCGGTTCGCGGCTCGCGGTTCACGGCTCGCGGCGGCGCTTTCGCGAGCGCCGCTTTCGCTCGCCCCGCCGGCAGGGCTGCCGCCGCCGCCACCAGGCTCGCCGGCCGCCCCCTCCCGTCTGCACCGCCGCCGCGTTTCCTCGCCCTGGCCGGCACTGCAGGCCCCCGCACCGCCGGGCTCCCCCACGCTGCTGGCCCCGATTATGCTGGGCTTCCCCCGCTGCCAGGCAGCCCCACCCGCCGGCCTTCCTGCTTCTGCCATGCTCCCCTGCGCTGCTAGCCCCAGTTCTCCCGGGCTCCCCCGCCCTGCTGGCTCAGGCTCTGCCGCCCGCCCCCGACACTGCTGGCCCCGCCTCTGCCAGGCTTTCCCACCTCTGCCGGGGCCGGCCGGGCTCCAGCTTGGCTTGGGGCTGCCGCGGGCTCTCACTTCCGTGTTGGCAGCTTTTAGAATTTTGTTAATAGATTAGCCGCCCCGGAATATTAGCCGCACTTCCGGGTTTCCACCAAAATTTTGGTCAAATTGGTGCGGCTTGTATTCGTGAAATTACTGTAACTCTTTTGCAATCAGCTTTCAGAACAAAAAGCTTAAGACAACTTCTATAAGTTTTCTTCTTTTCCTAGCCTTTCTTAAGCAAAACTGGTTGTTACCAAAGTGGGAATTTAGGAATTATTTTGAATAATAAATGCCTGTAAGACATATCAAACTTTTGCAAGTTTAACATTATGCCAGAGTAGTTAATACATAGTAGAAAAAATATTTTCCAGTTTATATATTATTTCAAAGATTGTGTCTTCCATTTGGAGAATGATATTCCTCTCCCTTTGCAAGCCCAATCTTTTTTTCCCTAAAGGTTTAGTGCATTGACTGTTACTGCAGAAGCCTTTGGACTACATCCCATATTTTCACTGCTTGCTGATTGAGCAACTGCATCTGACAGAGCATTCCTGTCTTTTCTAGCTGTTCTGAAAAATCCTCATACTCAAATGGAAAACAGAAAATTGGGCTACAGTTTTTAAACAAATTTCAGTAGCCAGAGGAATCAGATGTAGCAGATGCTTGTGAGCAGAGAAAAATCTGATAATATTTGTGATTTAGGGAATCGGGTGACAGCCACATCTCATTTCTCTAAAATACTTAATTATTGGTGTGTCAGAACTGTTACCTTCCCCATTGAATCCCCTTATTTCAAAAATGAAGGCTTTAACCTGCATTTACACAGAAGCTAACACACAATGTGAGTGGGATTTTACATTACTCTCTGCTCTTCTTTTCTCCCTCTCAGGATTTTCCTTAAGGAGATAGAAAATTGCATTGAAAACCCTGAGCTTCTTGCCCGATGCTTTCTGAAAAGAGTAAGTACATAATTTTACAGATTTGGATCAATATCTATGGTCTTATCCTACAGTACTTACAGATTTACTCCCATCTTTTCACTCTGCTTTAGTGACTGAGGGAAACTTCTCTAAGCAGACATTCCCAAATTAAGTCACAGTTACCAAGCATGTAATTCTGATATCTGACCCTTTACCTGGTTTACTGACAGGAAGAGATCTGTTAGCAGTGTTTTACAAGTATTTAAAGTCCCATTTAAAAGAAAAAACCCGACAAATAACAGTGATCCAAATGTTTGACATGCTTTTCATATCAGACACATCTATAGCAGGAGTCTGATGTAACCAAGACACCACCCTGCAGTAAAGAAGCAGAGAACAATATTGGTGTCACAGCAGGTTGCTCTGAGTGCAGACAACACATCCTGTTCCTGCTTTATCTTATCTCTCTCTTCTGTGCACCGTTCAGGACACTTGGTCCCCTAGAACTGTCCCAGCAGAGTCTGCTGCTGTCCTTGCACGGACCCCACCAGCCCCATCAGACTCTGTGAGATCGATTCCCTTTACCTCTTCACTCAACAGGTGGGATTGTCCCCTCTGCTGTGAGTGTCTCTCAGTGCCCAAGTGCTGCAGCTCTCTCCCAGAGCTCCCGGTGATGTCCCTCCTCCACCTCCACCCCCACTCAGCCTGCCCATTAGTTCTTTCCTGCAACACAACCAAAGGTGCTTGTTTATACAGCACTCCTTCAGGGGCCCTGCTAATGAAAAAAAAATCTGTTTTGGTGGTTTGCTGCTGCTTTCAGAGTTTGACAAAACTGTGTGAATAAGGCTCTGTGTTTTGCACAGGAAATGGAAGTGGCGTGAGAAATGGCAAAATCTGTCCACTGTAGTCAAAGGTACCTCCTGCTTCTACTGCACACTACAGGTAGCATTTGCTGCTTTTCCAGAGCACATACTAAATACAGACAGATTTGGATGAACCAGTCAGAGGTGCTGAGCACTGCCACATTACTAAGATTTAAAGGGAATTGTGAGCATGTGATGCTTGCAAAGGGTATGCTTCCAATTTACAAACAGGTCAGGCTGGAGAGAATCAAGTGTAAATTTGATTATATGTCCATTGGATTATTTTCTGTTTTACAACAAAGCATTAAGAGCTCGAGTAAATGACACGACTGAGGCATATGTTGTTATCCTGGGATTCAGATGCTGGGCAGGAAAATACTGTGGTGAAATCATTATGCAAAAGAGGATAAGCTGTCTTTGAAGAACACAGACCTTTGAAACCCAAGGAAGTAAAATAGTCCATGTGTTGCATATATCCCTAAAGGATGCAGCTAAATAAAAACTCCTGGTATAGAATTGTTCCTGTGATTCTGGAGAAGGTTCAAATTCCATATTTAAATATTGTAGCTTATGTCTCTCTGTAAAAACAGCTGTTAAGCCCAGTTCTCCTCACTATTCTATCAATATGAAAGCAGCACTAAAACTGGGGTTCAGATATGAAATGAAAGGAAACCCAGTCCATCCATTGCCTTAGCTCATCAGTTCCTGTGGCCTGGTCAAACCACACTAAATCTATCAAATAAGAGGTTAAATCATGCATTTGCTTTCCCCCTATTTCAAATTTCACACTAAGAAGGCACAAGCTTCTCTCTTGAGATGTCTCTGCTCACACAGTAGCACCTTTGATTCGAGAACTTGCCCTCATGTTCTGTTTTTAGAAGAAGCCACATAAAGTCCAGAAATGTGTTGTTTCTGTTGGACTGCCTTTAGGAGGCACAAACAAAAGTCTGGTTGTGTGTTTGTGTTCCCCATGATCTGGCAGCTTTTTATGCCTTCCTGCTGAGCAGTGGCTTCTGGCTGCCCCGTGAGTTACGGCTGTGCTTGCTGTGACAGGGGGAACAGAAGCAGCTGCTGTTCAGAGTGATGCTGAGAAACTCACACTGCTGCAGGTTCTCCTTCTTTGTAGGGGTGTGACCATCCTGCCACAACAACAGGCTCTGCCTATGGTTAGAAACAGTTTTTTTAGATTCATACTTTGAAGAGTTTTACCCTGACTGATCACACTGGGCCTTTTCAGCCCTGATTTCAGAGATGTTTGAAAGTATCCTGAGAGCTGCAGTGAGACACTCTGGTGCCAGAGTGACTCCATCCCCAGCCAATCATTCCTCTGCCATGTCCTCACACTCTCTCCCACCTCCACCAATGCCACCTGATCAGCTGTCACCATGAATGTGAGCCTTCATCTCAGGTGATAGCAGAAACAGGCTGTAGATTCTCTTTCTGGCTTCTCTCTGGCTTTGTGTCCTGGAACATGTTCACAGAATCTGGTAAAAGATGAGCCAGAAATGCCTTTATTGCTCTCCCTCCCACTTTGCCTGAGCTCATTTACAGCATGATCTTCATCTGAGCTCAATTACAAGTGAGCCAGCTCAACTTCATCCACATGGGAGCTGTTTTGCCATCACCAAGATGCTTGACCTTACATACAGCTCTGTGTGGTCGAGGACTGCACAGCTTTCAAAGACAGGAGGGATGGGCACTGAATACCTTGCAGAATGGGTCTTCTGGTGCTTTATCAGCAACAGGAGGGACACACTGGGCTGATCTGCTGTACAAAGGGCTGTGAAGAAGGAAAGCTTACCAATGCCAAGGACGGAACCAAAGGTGTGTCAGACTGCTTACCAAAATGTGCAGGGTGATGTGTCTGGCAGGAGTGATTCACTGTGGATTACCACTGTTCACTTATTCATACTGCTAACCTTATACAAGGGAATGGTTTAATAGGAGTGAGCAGTTGGGACATTTGATCACTCAGGGAGAAAGAAGCTTTTAGAAAAGGAATCTACCTGTGAAAGGACAGTAGCAGCTGACCAGAAACCTGAGTGTTGGATTCAAAGGTCTAAATTCTAGACAAATGCAAAAATTATTCCTAAATCAGCAGTTAAAAAGATAATTGGAACTGTATATATATACCATGTGCATTGGAGCTTACAGAGCTCTCAGGGTCCAAATCAGTGTGGAAAGGAAAAGCTTTGAAGGAGAGAGGAGCATGGTATAAAAGTACCAGCAAGAAGTCAGAACCTTTGCATGGGAAAATAGAGATGTGTGGAATATTTAAGACTGGGATTTGAAAAATAAGACAATAAATTATTTCTTGGCATTTTGAAGTCTGAGCCTAATTCTATTCCTAACACTATTGCAAAACTTAAAGCTGTAATTAAATATGTAAGTATCAGCCTGAGTAGGTGTCAATGATTTAGGCAGCAGTGGATTGCACTGGCATAGGGTGGTTCCACTGTGGCAAATTACTGGTAAATTGTTGGTTATTGTACCTTTAATTTAAATTTAAATTGGTTCTTTTCTCTTATTCCTAATAGTTCTCTTGTCTGTTGCTCTCTCTGTTCTTCTTACCCAGTCCAGTAGGTTTCTGTGGGCCAGGATGAGATTGTAATGTTTGATTATGCTTTGTTGCTATTTTAGTTGTGTGGGGTTTACCCCCTGCTAACTTCCCTCCAGGGCAACACGTACAAACAATTACATTTCTGTGAAGAAAACGCTGCACCTGTTTTGAAACAGCACCATTAATATTCTATTGATTTGCAACAGAGGAGGTTGTTTTTATTGCATAATCCTTGACACAGCTCTGATTTCACAGCTGATTCATCAGGGTGATGTCAGAACGGCTCTGTAGATGAAGACAGCAGCAAAACTGATTTCTTCTGGTGACTGTACAAAAGGAGTGATTTCCCTGAGCAGGAGTGTATGGGAGCTGCCTGGTGGGCTGAAAGCCCAGAGGAAAGATCCAGGAATTGCTGAGATTTATTTTTGGTGTTCTCTTTGATTTGCTGAGGTCACATCCAGCAGGGTAGGTGCAGATGAAGGTGGGAACTCCCGGCTGGCCAGCACAGCCAGCCCTGCTCAGAGCCCCTGGCACTGCCCCGGGTGCCCAGCCAGCAAACCTGGACCTGGCAGAGGAACACCCATCCCTGCATCCACCCACACAGCCCAGGGAGCCAGGACACCCCTCTGGCCTTCTGCAGAGATTGGTTCTGGTTTTGCTGAAGTCAGTGAGATTTTTGCCGTGGACCTCGGTGAGAACGCTTGGAGTGCAGCCAAAGCTAAATAAAGTGAATCCACCCACTTCTAATTTGGAGAGGACAGGATTTAAATACTTCCCTCTGCCTGGTCTGGGACATCAACAAGACAAACTTCCTTCTTTTTAATTTGTCCTTGTAGTGTTGAGAGCCAACACTATTTTTTGAAGTGTGTTGAGCTGGTAAACCTTAGTCATCATTAACAATTACAGTTTAAATCTCTAATGTTTCTTTTTTTGGTTTTGTTTTGTTTTGTTTTACTTTCTCCAAACCAGCAATTCACTTCCCTGAAAAATATACCAGTTTTGCAGTTAGAGTGTGTGTCTGCCAGTCTGCAGTCTCCTTGCTTTGTGTGAAAAGTGAGGGGGAAAAAGAAATCTCACTTTCAGGTGTAATTAACTTGATCAGAAGTAAAAAGCAGGTTTGTTGGTTTCAGTATGTTTTTACATACAGAGTAATTCCTTAGGATGGAAGGTAAGAAAAAGTGTGATCCAAGAAAGACACTCCCTGGATACTTTTTCCTTCCCTTACCTAAACTCTTCTTTTCTTGCAGAAGGAGGACCTCCAAATATATGAAAAGTACTGTCAGAACAAACCAAGGTCTGAAGCTCTCTGGAGACAGTGTGGAGACAGCATCTTTTTTCAGGTGGAATTTCATTGCACACTAGCAAGACCCTCAAAACTTGTTTTTTCTTGTGTATCCCTATTCTTTAGAAAACCTAGAGCAATACAGAGACTTTTCTGCATGCTTCTTACACTGGTGCCAGGTGCCCAGTGTGTGCCAAGGTGTTTTCTCCAGGAGACTGGGTAGGCAGAGCAGGGGGTAGATTTCCTGGACACGAGCCTGACTCTGCAGGCTATACCCACACCAAACAAGTTCTGGCTTCTTTGCAAATCCCAGCTGATTGCAATCTCACCAGCAGGGAATGCCAGATTTCGACACCAAGTTGAACCTAAACATTAGCTCTTGTTTGGATTTATTTTCACTGTGGTGTAAGTAACCCGGAAATTCCTATGCAGATGGAACAAATCTCTCTCTCAATTAATTCACAGACATACAATCTTGAGATTGTCAAATGATAATGATCTTGGTGACTTGCCTGTGTTTCAAGAAACAATTTTATTTTTCTTCTGTGTTGTCTCCTACAGGAATGTCAGCGTAAATTGGATCATAAACTCTCACTTGATGCCTATCTATTAAAGCCAGTTCAGAGAATCACCAAGTACCAGCTGCTGCTAAAGGTAAGTTCTCCATGACAGTGCAAAGAATTTCAATGTATGGCTTTTTTACTCCCAGAATTGCATCTCAGTCAGGACTACCTGGAAATAAATCCTCACTCAGTTCTTCAGCAAATACTCAGCATTTTTTCGTTGTGAAATGGTAGGAAAGAGTCTTGTACAGGGATTTATATTTTAGATTGGGAACTGCTATTTCTTAGCAGTACTTGCACTAAATAATAGCAGTGTACTATTGTATGTATAGCTCTCTCTATATAAAGTAATATATTTTACTTACTTGTTAGGATATAAGTATCTTATTTTTTTATTTATCTTTAAACAGAAATTGAATTTGGCTTTTTTTGTATCAATATATGGTCTTACAATTTGAAAACAGGAACTGATGCCTTAAATCCTGTCTAACATCTGTCCCTGTTTAACAATTTTTACAGCTCTTTGAACTGATATTTTCCCAAGATTGTGACTCAAACGTTTCAGAGGGAGCCACTCCCCTTTACTGCTTCTTCTTAAAAGACACAGCCAGGAACAAATTGTCTGTAATTTTTCCCCAGGATGAATATGTGAACTTCCCTCTTGATTGGCTGGAACCATTAGTGGTCCATGCTTGAAATTCTGGTCTGAACTGGGCAATAGAAAATATATACACTCAAAACAATATTCTTTTTTTTTCCTCTTCTTTTTAAAGTGGTGGCTTAAATTCCTGTCTCCATCTACTCAGTTCCTAAAAATAATATTTACTGACTTTCCCTATGGGAAGGTCATGAAGGTGCATTACATGCTGTTCTCAAGCCTCTGGGTTTAAAGTGGTGTTGTGTACTGTCATGAAATTTAGCTTTGAAATTTGCAATGAAGATTTTAGGTTGCCATTTAACTTGCTAATAGCTACTATAGCACTGCTCAAAATGTGCCAGTATAAGCCAGGAAGGACCTGCTTGGCCATTCTTGTGCAGTATTTCTGTGAATTACTGCCTTCATGTAAAACTACAGAATCCAAATATTGAACATGGATATTGGCAGGGATGAAACTTCACTGATTCCAGTACATTTACATCAACATAGTCCAGAAATAAATTTGAACTCCACTTCTCACAGAAGAGTTTCAAGAAATAAAAAAATGTCAAGGTCTCTAGGAAAGCAAGAGTAAACCAGATTTTACTTTTAATTTGAAATATGACTGTAAATAAAACCAAGATTAGATCAAGGAGTAAAATTCTCAAGCAGAACAGGTCTCAGCCATTGGGGTTTGAAGCTGGTCAGACCAGTTTTGTACTTAGCAATAACACTTTGGCACTGGCATTTACTTTGTCAGGGTTTATGGGATCTGGGAAGATGGTGCACTCCTTCCCTGACTGCAGGAGCATTTGAAAGTGTAGAAAAATGGAAGCCAGTGACAAATTGGTAACAAACATGTACTTAAGAATCTCTGTGCCTTGAGTGGTGGGCAGACTGGATTTGAATTTTGGATCACAGTTATTGCACCCCTCTGGTTTCAGTCAGTTCAGCTGATATGCTCATGCTGATAAAAGCAGCATGCTCACTGTACAGAGGTGCATCCTCATCCTAGAAAATGTGCAGCAGGTACTGTAGGAATGCATCCTGCTTTTACCTTCTAATCCCTGGTTGCTCAAGCACTTGAGGAGAGACTGCTGCTGCTTGGGGTTTGCAGGAACTACCTTTTTTCATCCCTATTTTACAGGAACACAGGTGCCTCAACTTTTGGATTAAAATATTTCCAAACTCAAAATTGCCAAATTCTGACTAGAAATAAATTCATATTTTTAACAATGGTAGTAAGTACCTTGTGGAACTACTTGCTGAAGAAAATGGGGAATTGTCTAACACCTGAAATAATTTTATTTAGTTTCTTTTCTACTAGACATGAAGAAAAAAAAAGCCCTGGATGTAATTTTATTACATGCATGGAGTTTATTTTAAATATGTCAGAATGGTCCTGTCTCATCATAAATGTACCCTTTAAACTTGAAAATGTTCCAAAGATCAAAATGTGCATCCTCAATGACCACCCCAGTGAATGTCATATTTGGGTTTTTGGTGGCTTTTTGTTCCTCTTTTGTTTTCCTCTAGTTCTGCTACTTTGTTTATGTGACACAAATTCCAAGCAGGAATGTCTTAGAGTGTCTTCTGGTATCAGGAGTTCTCAAGTATTCCCCATATCTTTTTTTAAACAGGAGATGCTGAAGTGTAGCAAGAATTCAGAAGGTACTGCTGAATTGGAAGAAGCCCTGGCCACAGTGCTTGATATCATCAAATCAGTAAATGACTCCATGCACCAGATAGCAATCACAGGATATGAGGTAATTGCTGCTGCTGCTCCTGCTCTGGTCTGAGCCATGCCATGTTGTTGTCATCACTGATCATGCTGTGCCCATGGCTGGTACAGTGCTTTATGGAGCCTGTGCCATTCCTGAAGGATGCCACTCAGTTGTGATGACCAAAAATACATCTCAGCACACCTACATGTGGGGCTGGGTGTGAATGTGGGGACGTGGTGGGGCAAATGCAGGAACTTTTGAGTAATTGCACCCATAACTCATTTGTAGATGAGAGGTATAAGTGTGGCAGAGCTAACTTAAGAAATTTGCTGAAACTTTGTGACTCCTGTGCAACTTAAGTGTTTTCAAATCTTTTGCACTTAGGGAGAAACATTTGGCTTTCATTTAAAGTGGGTAATGGAATCTGTGCCAGTGATTGGCGAGCTTGTTATCTGAAATGTGAAATAACAACCACAGTACAAATCAAAGGGCACAAATACATATCTCTGCAGAAGCTCCATTGAAGTCATATGACTTTCAAGAGCTAGTGCTGACTACACAAAAGGAGCCCTTAAGTGAAAAGTGGAAGTGATTGACACATAAAGGAGAAAGGAACCTGGCAAAATGAGGCCTGAGAATCATGTGGTTGCTCATTTTGAAATAGTTGCAGGGTGAAAATGTCAAGAAAGAAACAATATACTGAGTATTGCTCAAAGAATTTTTACATCAGAGTAACAGTCTTTAATCCAGAAAAATTATTTTGTGCAGAATCTGAATTCCTGAGAAGGTGCTGGGGTCTATACAGACAGTGTCTGGGTGGGAAGAGTTATTCTGTTTTTCAGGATGGGAGTGGCCTAAGGAGTTTTGATATCTATAGTTCTCTTTTGTGCATCTGCATCAGGTAGCTGAGGTACCCATGCCTGCTGCCAGCATGATTTAATAAATAAATTCAACTGCTTGCTCGTTTAACTGCTTGTCAGAGATCCATTGCTGCACACGGCTGGAGATTCTCCTGAGGACTGTGCATTGCATTTGGGATGAGAATGTGAGTTCTGCCTGCAGTAGCTGAACTGAGTTGAAGGTGAAACAGTGGCCACCTCATTGTACTGGCAAACACTGAATAGGTGTGGTGGTTGTGGGTCAGAGAAACACCACAGGTCATAAATACAATCTTAGATCTCCTAAACCTGACAAACTTAAACAAAGCAGCATATACTTAATCCATTCTGGTCATGGCTGAGTGTCTCAGAGACTCATTTTAGAAATACTCTTTAGAGCCTGTGTATTATTGCAGACTTGAACCAGTCAACGTGGGTGTGGGAAGCTCATGGACACAGCACACCTTTTACCTCCCCAGTTTCCACTGTTTCTTATTAATTCCCAAAGAGAAAGGCAGCTTTCCTCCTGTGTTTTTCAGTTTAAACGTATGTACCTACAGCAATTCGGCAAAAAAATTGTTCCAAAACAGTTCTGTAAAGGGAAGGAAAGAACTTCTCCAAGAAAGGTAACACATTATCCTGAGCAGGGGAGATTTATCCAGATTCCTGTCCATATAAAGGTTGAGGTCATCCTTTTTTTCTATTCCTTGCTTTAAAGTGTGAGTTGTTTTGTGCTCAGGAATTCAACAGAACGTTCCTGTTCCTTTTCAGCTTTTACTTTTGAATTTTCCAGCCTTTTGTGAAAGGCCAGATAGTAACTTCAAGGACTAGATTTTTGCCTCTGCTTTCCTAGCTGAACTGCAAAACATGGCAGAGTGGGACATGGCCACTGTTTAGCCCAATACTGTCAGCATCCCTGAGATGGTTTGTTACTTGATAATTAAATGGGGTGAAAGTGTGAAAGAGGGTGCACCCAGTAATTTCTTCTCCCTCTTCCACTCAGCACTCTGTCCAGATGCTGAGCTGTGGTGCCAAATAAGCACCTCCCATAGACCATGAAACCACACCCCATCTTGTGGAGTTTTTCCACGCAGCCATGCCTGGAAAATCTTTCAGAGAGGGATATTATGCCAGTAGGAAAGCAGGTTTTGTGACAGCTAATGATGCTCCCAATTGCATAGGATATTCTGTTTTTTAGACTTGGGCACCTGCAGATTTGAGGAGCTGAACTCTTGTGTAAGAAATTGCTAACATGTAAGTCTGGGGTTGGTTTAGTGTATGTTTTTTATTTTTAGGCAAAACCACACACACACAAAAAATAGAATAAAGATTGGAGAAGATAAGTTTTAGATGTGTTTCCTATTATCATCCCAATATTTGTACACAGTCTGGCCTGGATAGTTTGTCGATGAATTATGATGAGAGATTCTTATAAATTGTCATATGTATCCCTCATCTTCCATAAACATGGGATACTAGGTATTGCTCTAATGGGAAATAATTGTATTTGAGATAGTGATCAAATCCACCACTTTAAATAAACTTCCTTTATGATAAAATACTGCTGTCCACTAGCAGAAATTACCAGAAACAGTGTCCTGCTAGTTGCTGCCTACACTGAAGAGAGTGCAGTGCTTGTGGGCTAATATTCAAAGTCTCCTGTGGGATTGCTGCAGACTGCCATCCCTGTCTGCCTCTGTCTCTGCAGTCGCAGCCTCGCACTTCACTCACTATCATCCCAATCCCAGATTCAAGGTTGGACAGACAGAGCTGTCACAAGAGTTGAACTGAGCTTCTGGATCTCTCATTTGTATTGAACAGTGCCTGGAGTGACAGGAGGCTCTCACCATTGTCAGAACCATGTAGAAAATATGATTTTATTTTTTTTTTAAATTTAGCTTTGCATATTGATGTGCTTTTCATGGGCTTGCAGTTTATAGCTACATGCAAATATAAATACAAACACCCACAGTCCTGTATACACAAAGATCCAATTCTATATATTAGAGCTGACAGACTTATCTAAATGCTGAGGTTTTCTGAATGGTTTGGAGACTCTAATAAAAGCCTGATATAGAGTGTAAAAGTACCTATAAAGCTCTGCTTTTGCAGTTGAATGTAGGGTAGAGGAGGGGGAATAAGAGGGAGAACAGGTTGCAATTCTTAGTATAAGAAATGAGACATTCCTACTTTGAGCCAATGTCTTCACCTATAATCAGCAGAGCATGCATATGTTGAAAATAAGTACTTTAATAATGCACTGGGCTTATTCCCTCAACTTATTATACAAAGCACTCCTAGGGAAACTTGCTGTTAAGATAATTATGATTATCATTCTTTGTTGAATCCCATTACCATATGGGCATTGCCATGTCTTATATGCACACATTCCTCCACTCTTAACATGGAATTGTTCTCATGACATCTGAGCTAAATATTTATATAAGTTGAAGTATCTACCCATCAGTGGTCTTCAAACAAGAGCTTTAATTTAGAAAGGTCTGGTTCCTGCCTAGTTTCACTCTCCCTCAGGTACTTTTATGGTTCCTTGGTGCATTCACTCCCTCTCTGCCCAGGGCTGTGCAGCATTGCATAGTTTGCTGATGGTGAGCCAAGAAACTATTGACAAAGCTTATAAAGACTATTTTGAAACAAGAGGGAATTACATGCCCACATAGCTCTGGGCACTGATCTGTGACTTCAGGCATCTAAGCTCTTTCAAGGTTTTGCCCAGGGATGGAGGAAGCTTGTACAAGAATGGTAACTGAAACTAGATCTTCCAGAGTCAAAGCCTTTGTTTGGGTACTGGACTGTACTGGGCCTTCCTACTGCCTTGGAGTCAGGAGCCTTGAACCTTTTTGTCAGAAGAAGCTTCCTCTGAGGTACCAGAGGGGACAGCCTGTGTGTCACATCCAAAGAGATCCTGAGATGAATCTTAAATACTAACAAAGAGTAGGGAGACAAACTGGGAATTATGGACATGGAAACCAGTGAGTTTATGGTTATAGGAATAAACCACACAGGCTTAGCAAGGGGATGTGTGCACTCTCCAACACAAGGGATGCCTCTGCCTGGAATCTCAAACACCACCAGAGGAATGGATGGTGCCTGGGACTACCCTGGTTTGCATGTGATGTGTGCTCTCTTTTCCTTGCTTGTTAGGGGGATGTCAGTGAGCTCGGCAAGCTGTTGATGCAGGGTTCCTTCAACGTATGGACTGACCACAAGAAGGGGCACAACAAGGTGAAGGACTTAGCTAGATTCAAACCAATGCAGAGACACCTCTTCCTCTATACAAAGATGCTGCTTTTCTGCAAGAAACGGGAGGAGAACACTGATGGCCATGAGAAGACAGCTTCATACAGCTTTAAAAACTCATTAAAGGTAATAAATGCAGTAATGGTGGGGGAGGGAAATGAGTCCACAAGACAAGGATGTTTCTGTGAGGGTATTTGAAGAAGCTGCACACAGCTGGAGCTGTCTTGTAACCCTGAGTGGATGATGGCTCCCACTTAGTTTTGGGCTGGAGATGGACTGAGCCACATGTCTACAGATGTGAACCTTGTTCTTTGCAACTTGATACAAAGGGGCACCTTGTGTGTTCTTACCCAGCATCCCATAAAGAGAAGCCAGACTGAATGGACCTGCATCTGTCTTTGTTCTGCTGATGGGCATCCTCCAAGTGCAGTTTTATTGCAAGTTTTACTATTGACACAGTTGAGCAAATATATTCTGTGACAGTAACAGCTACAGATGAATCAGTGCAATAGAAGTGCCCTTTTATTTGCAAGAGTGAAATTTCCAGATATGAGTCAGGACATTTTAAAGTGGCAATCAAAAGTAGGCCACATTCTCCCTCTAAGCACATTGGTGTGACACTTGTGACTTTAGCCAGCTGACACGAATCATCGAGTGTAATGTTCCAAAGTTATTTCAGGGTACCCAGACAGGAATTGTAAAAGAGCTTGGTTCAAGGCTTGAACCAATTAATGTAAACCTCTCAAGTTTATTCCTGTAGAGTTAGAAGGAATAGTGACATAACACTGCCTAAGTCTTTAAATTTATGATGTGAATGTGAACAAGAGGCATGAGCAAATACAGGAATAAGATGAGAAGCTGGTTAGTAGCAGCTGAACTTCAAGATTGTGATTAAGAATTTTTCATTTAAGAAATACAGAATTGTTTTCTTCAGGTTTTTGTGTCACCTGTATTTGCAGACTGGTTGTTAAGTCTCACAAAGCCCTCTTCCATCCCTCTTTCTGTCCCACCTCAAAAGATCAGTGATGGCAAGTGAAAAAACAGCCTTCCTAAAACTGAAAATTTGTCAAGGTGAACAAGAACCAGGATGGGGTTGAAACTGATCCTCAGATCAAGCAATAAAAGAAAAGAGGATAAATTCATGATCAGACACTAGCTTGGGTTAATTTTGAATATTCTTTTTCCCTTTAGCAATCAAAAAGACAAATGACAACTTAGATATTGAGAAATAACATGCTCTGAATTTTACTTTTAATGACTCCCAAAGGTGTCAGAAGTGAATGCAGCCTTTTAAAAATGCTTCTCAGAGGATCAAGTTTAAAGACTATGGATATTTTCCAGATTCCAGCTTCTTCTTTTCTATTTTGAAACAGATGAGCACTGTGGGCATTACAGAAAATGTGAAAGGGGATAATAAGAAGTTTGAGATCTGGTATAATGGCAGAGAAGAAGTCTATATCATTCAGGTAATGACAATCATTTCTTTTTCCAAGGGCTATACTTCCTTTCAATTGAATTGTTTTTAAGAATGTTCACTGTCCTGTAGACTCCAGAAACAATAGTCATTGAAAACTTCATTGTTGTACAGGCACTGAAATGGCTAATTTATTGTGAAAATGGTCAGGATTTTGGCAAAAAGAAGAAATAAAGTAATGGAAAATTCCTTGGAATGCTGGACAGAAAAGCAAGGACAGGACTTAAGATTTGTGGTAACTTTTCCACCTTGAAGAGTGTCTGCTTTGCTCAAAGCTGTCCACAGTGTTCCAGTCCTTGGCAAAACTGAGAGCCAGTGTAGGTCAGGGCAGCTCAGTGATTGGCAGCACATTTTAACTGGATCTGCTTTGCCTTGTCCTCTTTTGTTCTCAGGCATCTTCTGTTGAGCTGAAAAACACCTGGATTTCAGAGATCCGCAAAGTCCTGACGGGACAGCTGGAAGCATGCAGAGGTAGGGCTCACAGAGCAGCAGCTGGGGATGTGTCCTTCCCTCTGTAGCTGTGTGTGACAATGTGGGGCTGGGACAGGTTCCAGTGCCAGCCAGTACCACCAGTGGAGCAGCAAGGACCAGCTGGGCAGCTGCAGCATTGCTGGGATTCAAAGCCATGTCCTGATCAAAGAAGATTTCTTGGTCTTTTATAAATGGCATGGATAACTGTTCCCTTCACAGTTAGTCCAAGGAACATGGTTTTCCCCTGTTACCCTTCTCAAGCCAAAACTCCAGAAGCTCCTTTTACCTCAGCATGTTGAGGAGATGAGGTCTGTGCACTCTGCTCACAACACCTGGACCAAAAGGTGATCCAGGTGCATGACTGGACACAGCAACTGCTCCTCTGCCCTAGTGTTTGCTTTGTTTTGTTTGGGCTTTGAGGGGTTTTGTTTTAAATCTAGTCACACTCCTTATGTTCTAAATGTCAGTTGTCCCATCTTCCCATCTCAGTGACCTCCCTGTAGAGCATGGTTAATGACATTTCCCTCTGTCACAGAGGTGTCCCTGTGAAGGTGGTTTGTGATGTGCTCAGCACCATGAGTGTCTGAAGCCTGCAAAGTACCTGAGATAATGACACCCCTTTCTATATAAGATACTGAATCCCAGACAGACAAAATTCAGTCAGGCTATTTCAGATAGTAAAAGAACATAGTGATGATAGCTATCATAGATATTCTATTTATTCTCTTAGGACAAAAAGCCCCAGAGACTTTTCCTGGATCTTGGCATTGCTTCTCACCTTAGTCTGTCATTTTCTGCTTCTCTCATACACTCGTCTCTCTTTAAAGCAAGGTCAGCAAAGCTTTTCCACCCACATCCCTTAAATTCCTAAGGTCCAAGGTGGAAACCTGTGTCCATGCTTTAACTTTAGAGGTCACCTCTATTTTAATTGTCTGTTTCACAGAGACAATGAATTCTTACAACCTCCTTAGGTAGAAGGAAACAATTATGAACATTAGCCTCAGGAACTGAAGCCAACCCATAACAATACACTTATTTACAATGTTTACTGCTCTGGTCTTTTGTTATTGATCTTGTCTTCATCCTTTCTCCTTTTCATTCTGAATTTTACTGTGATTAGTTCATCAGCAGCTGCTGAGGAAAGACCTCAAGATTCTTGTTAATGCATTTTTGTTGCAGGGACTGGATCTAGAGGCTTTCTGATATGGTTTGTAGTATTTGCTTCTGAAGTACAAAAGCTGGTGTTAGGCTACTTAGGCTACCACAGAGGAGTTGATAATGGAGAAAATGTACATATTTAATAGGGTAGAGTGCTAGTCCTCCATTTGTGTTTCTAGGCAAAGGAAATTAAACTTGAATGTTACCCAGATGAGCATTTGTGAAATCTCTATAGCATAGAGACCTATTAGCTAGAGTTATTTTTCATTTTCCAGAGAAGAATATACATGAATCAAGACTGATTGAAGCATTTCAATTTTGTTCTTTATTGTTTTGCCCTAAGATCATACAATTCTAGAATATTTCAGGTTTCAAGGGATCTCAGGACATCACAGCCCAAGGTCCTGCTCAGAGCAGTCAGTTACTGGTCAAACAAGATTACTCAAGACTTTATTCAGTCTGGTCTCGAGACCATCCAAGGGTGACTTTCATCCTGCTCCATGAGTAAAGTTCAGCTTTCCTTTATTGTGAGTCCAGCAGAACAGCAGTCAGAGGGTGTAAATTGTATCTCATATGCTATTGCAACTCCCAAATGATCACATGAATCAAAACCCTTAGTACAATAACTGGTGTCAGGAAGCACATGCTTTGTCCTGTGGTTTTAAAGATTCTTTTTCTAATGACTCACAAAAGAAGAGGCCTTAATTCAAGACTGGATATTTTTACAACTGAGCATTGCAATGGGAGAAGGAAGAGGGATCTATTTGTTTGTCTGGCTGTTTTTAATGACTGCTGTTAGGAGTTGCACGGGGGGTTGGAATGTTGGAAGGAACCAGCTGAGGTGATTGAGTGAGGGGCAGAGAAGGTGGCCACAGGATGTGATAAATGGTTTAAAATATGGGTCACTCATGTCCAAATGCTCAGTGTGTACCCAGCCCTGTCAGATATTGCAGTGAGCACAGAATGCTGACAAGGCTTTGGGCAACACCTTGGTCCATCAGTCCCAAAGAATGTAGCTGTTTCTTGTAGGCAAAGGAATTACTGATACAGCTTAAGGGATTTGTGTAAGGCCATGAATCAGTTGCCAAACCCAGGAATGGAGCTACTGCTGACTCCCCACCCAGAATGGGCATTTCTACCCCACCAACAGAGGATGGAGTTTAATTTTTCAGTGCTGCCCTGTCCCCTTGTCACTTCTCTTTCACTGATAGGAGGTTCCTCTTTTCTCAGAGTGAAATAGCCCAGGGATCTCAGCAATGTGAGTGTTTGAAAGCAGCTCCTTCCATTGCTTCCTTACTTCTCAGTGTCTGACTCTCCTGGCCCTGAAATCCAGGCTCTGAGCAACTGCCTTAAAATTTTTCTTCACTCAGCATTTACTGGACAAAGTACAAATCTGTTGCTACCTTGCAGCTCTGCAAAAAGAGTGAGCAACTGGCACATGGATAACATTTTCTGATTGCTGTTTGTCCAGGATGCTGAGCAAAAGCATTCTGCAGAGAGATGGGGATATATTCTGCTGTGTAGCTGAGTATGCAAAAGGACTGATGGACATGTGTTGCTAAATCCAGAAAAAGCTGTGAGCCACAAAACTTGTATTCTGGGAAAAAGGTCATTATGTCCATTCTCTAGATCCATAGAGTGGAGTTAGCTAGGAAGAGGTATCGAGGAAAGAGAACATAGTAGGGGAAGAAATCTCTTTTGCAGTGAAAAAATGTGAGTAAAAGAATTGTTTGGCAAGCTAAAAGGTTTCATTAAGATCTTAATTTGCCTTTCTCTTCAAGTACAAGCATTCCATTTTGATTGTAGTGGCAGTCAAAATCTCTCCTCTCCTGTTTCTCTCTCCCGCCTTCTACATAAACACAGAAGCAACTTACACTTTGGAGCAACTTCTTTTGACTTTTTCTTTTACAGAAGCAAGTCAACTGCACCAAAGAATCACTGAGAGTGTGTACCATGCACCCATGGATTCCTCCAATGCAAGCAGGTAACCACAGCTGCCTTGACATATCAGGGCCATGTTTTGTCTTGCATTTGTGCTTTTGCAGTACATAAATTCTTAGGCGTTTGTGTTTAGCTTCCTGGGTGTAAATTTACTCAATTGGCTTCAAATTCTTTAAAGATATATAAATACAGATAAAGATTTGCTCAAGAGAGAAGTAATATCATAATGCAGAATGAATTTCAGATATTAACTCAAGTTTAGACAAAAAGTATTGGAATATTTCCAGGCTCTTAAATGGAGCTGTCAGCAAAGTTTTGTAATGATCCAGTTGCTGGGCAAGTTTAATGTAAGTTGGCATGGGATGTCACTGTAAAATTTTAGCAGGATCAACCAAACCAGAAGATCTTTGATTACAGCCAGTCTTTGAGAGTTGGACAATTCAATGCAACAAATATTAAACAGATGTAGTGCTATTAATCCTGCATCATATTTTCTTTAGGCTTGGTTAATTTGCTTTGTTTAGGGTTCAAGGGTGGAAATCTTTCAGCAGAACCACCTTGGGGATAGGAGAAAATTATTCCAGTAAGATGTGAAGTGCAATCACAAAAATGTTTCAGAGGAGTCCAGATGTGTGTCCTTCCTAAGGCTCTTAAAGTGAGATTTTCCAGAGCAGAAATTATAGACAAAATATGTCAACAGAAAATTAATTAACTCCAGGAAGAAAGGCCATGTGATCAGCTATTTGTCCTAGAGTGGATTAAACCAAAGGAACAATGAAGTGTTTGATGTCCTCAGTCTGCCAACTATGCCAGAAAAGGAGAGGTCAGATGCTCCTGCTCCAAATGTTGGATTATTATAGGAGCAGGAAGAATAGAGTGAGTCTTCATGAAAGAGCAATGCTCTGGGCTGTGATGAATGGCACAATTCAGGGTATCCCACTATCTGTAATATGTGTCCCCAAGAAAAAGCAAGGCCAGTGGAATTGCAGCACCAAGCTGCCTTTGGTAATTGATGTGAAATGGTGGATCCAGAGTTCCTCAGACCTTGGAGCCCTTTCTGCAGCCTGTCCTGGGATGCTGGGTGGAGCCAAGGAGGGGAAGGAAGAGGCTGGACTGCAGTAGCCACCATGTGGCACAGTCTGTGCTCGTGGCTGACATGACCAAGCAGCCCCAGTTGTGAGAGGTGCTGGAGGCCAGTGGAGATGGCATTTGCTAAAGAGCAGCCAGCACCATCAGTGCTCTGCCAGCAGACAGAGGCTAATTAATCATTGACATGTTATCTACCCAGCAGACACCTACTCCTGGGCTGCCCATGTGTGACTCTGCTGTTTGCTGGGAATTGTCAAACCTCTGCTGTGACATTGGGGAGGTCTGCTTGCAGGATGCTTCCCTCCCTCAAACTGTATCTGTTCCATGACAGACACTATTCCCTTTACTGTTTACATGCCACCAACATCACTTGGGACTGCAATTCCATGAGATAAGGCAGGCCTGACTTGGGACTGGAGCTGAGATGTTGGGAAAAGGGGCACTTAGAGCCAGTGTCCTCAATACAGGCAGTTACTGAGTGTCCTCAAGTTCTGTTCAATCTATTTCAATTCTCTCTCCAAATTCTTCCACAAAGTTCACTGTTTAATCCTAAAATGGGATGCCCTGTGGTATCTATTGGTGCTGTATCTCTCTCAAGGGATGGCTGCTGAATTTCATTGATAATGAAATGGCCCTTTGTATTGTTTTCTAATCTATTTAAACATATGAAACTTAAATAGTCCATTGTTCTAACTGCTTAACTATCTGCTTTGTTGGAATAGACTGATGCAGTCATACATCCATGTAAAAATATCCTGTGAACATGGATAAACACAAACTCTTGGAATTTGGCTGCAGATGGTGTTTCAGAAAAGCTCGTGTATTTTCTTGGTGTCTTTCTCACAGCTGTAAATCTTTAACTCTGTCAGCTGCATGTTTCACAGTTATCCCAGTCTAGCTAGGAAGAAAGAGAGGAAAAAGAATGAGGAAATGTGAATGTGCTTTGGATTTGTTCCCATGTTTATTTTATTTTTATATTCCCATTTTGTACCTGACATTAGGCTGCAAAATCACATTTTGATTTAGTGCAGGAGGTAACAGAGACTTTGCTAAGGTTCCATCAGAAACAGGTCAGAAGTTCAAATGCAAAACGAGTCCTGGACCGCCTTATATTTAGAAAAGGTACTGACAGATCTCTAGTGTTTAAAAAGTTTTTAATGATATCTGGGACCTTCCCTCACAGCAGAACAAACCCTGTGAATGGTAAGTGTAGGAGTTCATGTGTTAATTGTGAGCAGCAGTTTAATTGCTTGTACGTGTCAATAACAAGCATTTTGGCTAAGAGTATTTCAAATGTGTAGGTACAATGATTTGTGTGGAGCAGTCTGCCAAAGATAACAGTCAAACACCCAAATTAAACCACCAGACATTTCCAAAACTATGAGGATAAGAACCACAAGAAAACCTTGCATCTGGAATGTCCTACAAACCTGGGGCGGGGGTGTCTGTCCCAGTGCAGACCCAAGGCCAGTACCTGGGCAGGTTTGTCAAGGTGCATCCTCCCATTTGTGATTCAGCTGCAAACAGGGATATCCCACTGGGATTCATGTTCCAAAGAGAAGAAGCAGCTGGGGAAGCCAATAGCATTCATATGTTGCTTTGTGCATGGTATGAACTCTGCATGACCATCCAGTATTCATTTCTCTCCTGGAGACAAATGTATTTATGCTGTAAAGGATGGGAAATCTGGACTTTCTTTTCTTACCTGGCTTCCCACTGCAACATTTCCAATCTCCTGCACTTGAAAAAAGAACTTGTGCAGACAACCAGCTTGTTTCTCCATGTTTTCCTTCTCAACTCTGATGAAGCACATCCCTCTCTGTGTGGTGTGGAGAGGAGGCAGGACGGGTTTTTCCTCCACACACCTGCACAGATGCAGGCTTTTATAGCACACAGCATTTTAAAACCAGAATGCTCAGTGCTTTATTAAATGTTAACCAGGGATGTTACTATTTTTGTATTTCTTTTGTCTCAAGGTATAGCAGGAAGTCATCAAGTATATATGAAAACAAATCTGACACATCAAACGTGGATGCATCTAACAATAAAAACAGGAATTCCAGTCCCAGCACCAGACAAAAGAGAGGTAGGAGTTCTGACAGAGCTTTTACTTCCAAAGGGTAATATTTTCATATTTGCACATATTTCTGGAGTGTAAAGAGGATACTTTAAATCTACATTGTTTTAACCCAACATCGAAAAAACCAATGCTATGAAGCTGAATGACTGTCCCATGAAAGTCTGTGAGCACCAAAAGGCATTACCAGTTTAGCATTTTTAAGTCTGAGTTTTAATGCTTTATAATGCTCTTTATACAACTTGTGTTGTTTAAAAGTAGAACTTAGGGGACAATAACATATGTGTTTTAACCTTCTGCATCCTGGTGAAGTTGATTTCTAGACATAGTTAATTTAATTTTTTTTTCTACAGACTTTGCTAACTGATTTCTGTGCTTTAAGTCAAGGAGAGTTTTTTGCCTCGTCTGTGTATATCAGTTCTCCTAAGGTGTACAGTAAATAAACCCACAGGCAGTCACAGAAGGTCCTTCCATTGTTTGAGTCCATAAGTACAATAGAGCTTCTATACAACAGAGGTTAAAATAAACACTATAAAGGAACTGAATCTCATCCGATTCAGTAGCAGGAACAGAAAATCTTTTGACAGCAGTTGTTCTTTTTGGCAGTATTTCTTAATGTTAAACAAAGAATTTTCTAGTAATATGAAAAAAAGAAAATTGTGAGGACTCAAGAGATTGATGCCAAAATGAGGCATAAAGTAACAGCCCCTTTTAAAATAAAGATAGTAAAAAAGAAAATGGAATATCTCTCTTGGAAAAATAGGCTATTCACCAAAAGATTTTTCACTGCATTAGGTTTTCTATGCTGGGAAAAAAAGTTACGGATTCTTCATTTAAAACCCCAATCTTCAAAATCTGTTTCAGCAAAATTTTATTTTAAAAACATTTAGACTTTTTTTTTAGTTAAAGAAGTGGAAAAGTAGCTTTTCCTTTTAAATTTATAACCCCCTTTAAAAAAAAAGTCCAGGAAGATTATTGATGTTTTCTAACTGTCCAGAGTGTGGGAACTGGGATCACATTCCGTGCTCATTGTCATTCTTCTGTTTTCTGCTTTCCCATGAGGAGCTCCTCAGGGCTCTGGCTGGGATCCCACTGGCTCAGCCCAGAGCATCCTCATCCTCTGGTGGGTGGCTCTTCCTGCAGGGCTGGGCAGTGAGTCCATTCTTGTTTGGTGGTTCGGGTGTTATGTGCATCCTGAGCTGCAAACCTCGCTCTGCAGAGCAGCAAAATGCTCTCCAGCTCTAGATGTGCCACCAAAACTCGGGTTTGTGTCCCTGTGAGGCACCTACTGCTGGGCTCTGCAAGGGGCTGAACTCAAAAATGTCCCAACACCCGGCACAGAGCCTGGGGCTCTGCCAAAGCTGCCTCTTTTGTGCCACCTACTGCCTGTACAATGCAGTAGGTGTAGTTAATGTGAGCAATATTTTAGAATATTGAGGAGTTTCTGCAGTACAGAGGGGGAGGGTACTACTGACAAGCTATTTCAGTTTTGTTATTCTTATTGGTAAGTCTCTGTGGCAGAGTTTTCTACATGTAAACCAGTGTTTTGTATGGACCTGACTGGTGGAGTCACTGCCTTGAAGTAAAATGGGAGCAAATCCTGGGTCAGCTGCAGCAAGTTGCTCACAGCCATGTCCATTTGGGTTCTGAACAGCTCCAAGGATGGTGACTCCATAATTTGCCATGGGGACACTGCCCTAAGTTTAATCCCTTTCACAGTAAAAAGGGTTTTTCACATTTTTAAATGGAATTTCCCATATTTCAATTTGTGCCTGTTGCCTCTCTCGTCCTTTCACTGGGCTCCACTGAGAAGCATCTGGCTCCATCTTCCTTATTTTATGAGATCCTCCTGAGCTTTGTCTTCTCCAGGCTGTGCAATCACAGCTCTTTCTCCTCATGTCAGCTATGGCAATCCCTTAATGACCTTAATGAGCTTTCCCTGGATTGATTCGGGTGTACCCATGTCCTGAGGAGCCCAGGACAGGACAGCACTGCAGGGGTGTCCCTTGTGCTGAGCTGAGGGGAAACATCACCTCCCTGGACCTGCTGGCACAGCTCTGCCTGGTGCAGCCCAGATGCTGCTGGCTTTCTTTGCCACAGGCTCTTGTTTAACCTGTTGCCTGTCAGGACCTGGTTCTTGTTGTGTTTGGAAATAATTTCCAGGGTTGTTTGGTATACCTGCAGAATGAAGGAAAAGGTTTGAAATAACTCAAGAGGAGACAATATGGCTTTAGAGACCAGTGTCTAATGCTTTGATGGTGCTGTGAGGCTGTGGGGACTTGTGAAAAGCAAAGGGGCCCCTCAGCTAAGAGATTCAATTGCAGAGCTGAAGAACTAACACAGGAACCCACCCCTCTACACATGTACTGCTCTGCTCCCTGTGGGACTCTGATAATTAAATGCTATGGATTTTCTTGTACTAAGAAAACAGAAAGTAAATATATTTTATGTTCCAGTTTTTGAATTCTTTTAAAGCTACAATATCTATACAAAGACTGCCTGGCAGAGGGAGCAGCCATGGCAGGGAGAGGCCAACACAGAGTGTCTGAAAGCCAAAGGCAGCCCCAGAGCTGAAACCATGGCTTGGGAGCAGCTCCTCACCAGATGCACCTGCCTGGCCCAGAGCTGGCACTGGGCACTGGGTAGAAGGAGCTCAACCACAGTGACAAAATTCTCCTGTGTTGTTAGAATCTGTTCATCTCACACCCACCTATGCATGCAGGCACCTCGGATCCTGGATTATCTTGGCTGCAAATCAGGAAGTGATGGGATGCACTTTCCTTTGGAAGCACAGCTTGTCTGTCTGTTGCTTGTCTGTCAGTGTGGATTCACTGTCTCTTCGTGTTCCCTTTGTACTTTTGGTCTTCATCTGTCCCTCTGAAGATTTCATGTGACTGTGTATGAACTAGAGAGGAGGAAAATCTATTGGTTAAATCCAAGGCTTAGAACCAGGTACCCAACACTTGGCTTTTCTCCTGCTCCTTTGCCATAAACCTTCTGGGTGTTATCTGCCCACACCAAGAAAGGAGCAGATGGAGGATTTGGCAGGAATGTGTGGATCTGGGAGTTTGATCCAAGTCCACCTGTTTCCTGCAATGTGAGTAACTGAGTATCTTTCAAGCCCAGAGCCTCAGGACCTCGATCCATCTGTGACTGATCTCTGCAGAGGCAGCTGTCAGACAGCATGGCTGATTATTCATGCAGGAGCCTGGCATGTGAGCTTTGCTGGCATGGCATCCTTACATCCCAGCAAATCAGGAGATCAATTGCATGACTCTCTGCCAGCTTCAGAGGCTTTAGAAAAGCTTCAGCAGGTAAGGCTGAAGGTGTACCAGCCACAGGGATGGTGAGGGTACTCCTCAGTGCCAGTGCTGGACTGCAGAAGTGGGACTGCTCTCAACACTTGCATGTCCTGCACTGCAAAGCTTCTTCTCTTATTTCTCCCTACAACTTGCTGTTCCAACCAATGATGTGTTTCCATAACAGAAGGCACCAGCTTGCTGCTAAATTCAATTTTCCTTTGATGAGAGCTACCTCTCTTCACCTGTTATTCTTTGGTTTTGTTTAGTTGTTGTTCTCCATTAAAACTCAGTGAGCCAAACTCAGCCCAGAGGGACTCTGTTTGGTGCATCTGGTTTCCTCACCCTGACCTCATGTCACCTTTCTAATTGATTAGCTCTTGCTCAGGCTTGAACTGAATCAAATTTTTTTTTTTTTTGGTTGTCATCCAGTGCTAACCTTTCCTTTCCCATAAGCTGAACAGCTGACCCTTCCTTCCTTATTTCTCTTCCCTCTCCCTCTCTCTCCTAGTTGATGCTTCCAGCAGCCTTAACCTTGAGCGCACAGCGCTTGCTAGAAAGCGATTCACATTGCAAGGTCTTTCCAACCGCAGAGCTCCACCCAAAGGTAAAATCACCCATGCAGCATTTGGTCTCAGGCCATCTGTCTCCTGCACTCCACAATGTTCTCTCCATTCCATGGTGCCATCCATCACTGTTTCCTAAAATGCTGCTGCATCTCACCCAAATGCTCTGGTGCACACAAGTGGCTCCTCTGCTCAAAGACACCGTCACCAAAAATTGCTCCCACAGCAGCATTGGCAAGGCAGCCTCTGGGTTGGCTGGTTGGGTTTTTTACTGGTGTACAGGGCAAATAACATTTGTTTCCAGTTTCTCTCAAGGGTCAATGTGTGAACTGGTTTTAAATTATCAACTTCTTTCAGCAGCTTACAGGCTTGAAGGAAAAGAGTGTCATATCTGTTGTGCTACATGAGATTTTCATGTGTGAAATCATTCCTTGGTTGTCTTTGTTTTTTCAAATATTGTTCAGCTGTGGCCTGGTGGGGAACCAGAATTCAGGAGATCTGGGGTTTTATTCCAGTTAATTATGTTATATGACACTGTAAAATGATGTGTTTTGCGTAGTTGTGTATAAATGTTTAGTAGATATCCATGAACAGAGAGCATTGCAAGTTCCTGTGACGGCTGTACAAGGAAAATACTTTAGAGGAAAGAAAGAAATGTGAACAGAAATTGAATTGAATGACTACTTACAACCACTTTATGAAAAGATACTGTAATTACTTGCTTTATTGTTTTTGTGTGGCTTTTCTCCTGGTCTGATAAGTAATATTTCCTCTCTGAGACCAAGGGCTAGTATGCAGTGCTGGAGAGGTGAGTATCAAAGGAGGAAGAACCAAGATGAAAGCGTAAAAGCAGAAATACAGAAGCATTAAATTATAATGTGATAAAGTAGATAAGAATGCACCAGGAGTCATCACTGCTGTAAGATTCTGGCTGCAAGATTAAGGCTGCATGTGGTAGTGAGATCCAAGATGGCCAAACAAAGCTCAGTGTCTGAATATAAAAATAAGTGGGTTTAGATCTTGTGACTCAGGAAAATCAATGACAAAACATGGATTTCAGAAACAATGCTATAATTTTTGCAAGTTTAGATCTAAAATTTTGTTTGGGGCCTCTTTTACTGTTTGATCTGAGTTTTTCTTGTCATGTGAAAAGTCTAGCCTTGTATTCAGTGTTCCAGGCAGCGAAGCACAGCTCAGAAGGGCTCATACCCCTCAGCTGTAGGTGCTCTGAGTTCAAAGCCTTGCTGGGTCTGGTTACTTGAGATTCCCGAGGAACACTTCCTACACAATGTCCAGTTTCACTTTGTGGTGCTGATCTGCTGCTGGCCTGTTCCTGGCCAGAGGAAGTGCTGGCAGACAGGCTGGCTGGCTGGCAGAGTGTGGTCATTTCTGCAGGCAAAGCCTGTCAGCACTGCACGGGCTGAGACACTGCAGGAGAAGGGAACAGGGAGGGGTCTGCAATCAGCTTGTCCTGCTCCTGAACACCTTGTCTAAAGGGTTTTGTTACTGGCCATGGTGAAGGATGGTGTGTTGAGCTGAGTGTACTTTGGTTCAGATCTGCTGTGTCTGTTCCTGCCCAGAGCACATAAAAAGGAAGGGGTAAACAATATAATACCCCAACGAACTAGGGTGAAAACAAGATATCAGCTGGCAGTGGAGCACAGATGCTTAGAGAAATTCTGAACTGTCTGCCTAAGCTGGATATGGTGGGCTGGAAAATGTTGTATATAATCACTTTGGTGTTTTAGCCAAAGAAATGTTGATGTCTGGAAAAGAAACTTTAACATCCAGCACTCCATCAATGCAGAGATCCCTGGGGCTGCCGTGTCAGGACTGGCACCAAGGTATATCCAAATCCACACTCAAAGCACCCTGCATCTCCCCACCCTTGGGGAGCATTAGCCATCCTGGTTTGCAAAGCCAAGTTCATATTCCTGGGGTGGGCACAACTTCAGCACATCTCATAGTGGAATGTGGGGAAGCTGTGTCTTTACTCCTCAGCGGACTTAGAGAAAAGGCAGGATGTTAAGGAAACAAAAACAACACTATGTATCCTCACTTTCTCCAGTCTGGATTGCACTGGTGAAGATTGAAGCTTGGAGAATGTTTTCAGGCATTCACACAGTTAAATTTTAGAAATGACAAACGTGAACTCCAAACCATTCATGCTTGTTTTTCTGTGTATTCCAGGTCAGTCATCATAGAACAAGCAGTTCAGTGTCTAAAATGATCCAAACCTCATCTGTAGACACACACCCCATTCCAGCCATCATGCTCATTTCTCTGTGTTTTGTAGCTGTACTTGGACACTAGTTGGTTGCTAAAATAATAATTGGCATAAGTCTCTTTTTTGAAGTATTAAAATAGGCACAATTGGAATTGCTTTGAAAATATGTGCATAATGACACTTTCTGTGCTTTACCTTGTTGAGGGTATTTTTCCTGACTGTTTTAGAGGAGCAACCTTTCTTTTCTTCACCCTTTTCCAGCTGCTGCTTTGCTTTGAACATCTTTACCCTCAGTGCTTATTAACCTCTAACCCTGCCCTGCATTGCATCTGTCTGTTCTCCCAGATCCAGAGTCTAAGGACAGAGAAGTTACCCGTCGCTTTTCCCTAGCCTCCTCCATCAGCACCACAGTTAATGCTTCTGCTGTGACCAAAGGTACTGTCATGCTGCTTGCCTAGCTCCTCTCTCCCTGCCTGCTGCCTGACACATTCCCTGCCAGGTGCTGCTCACAGAGTGAGTACCTCAGGCTCAGTTTGAACACAGGCAGGAGGCTCCAGCAGAAGAGTCGTCAGCACCAGTGTAACACCTGCAGGAGGCAGGCCAGGACATTGTGAGTGTGTATTGAGGCTGTGCTGCCAGCACACAGAGAGGCTTTTCCCAGTTTTTCCACTGTAGGCTTCAAAAAAGTGCTGCTGGTGTCCATGGAAATTGCATTAATTTTTGGCTGATGTGGGTTAGGTTTTCAACTCCTCCCTGGTTTACATTAATTGATGTTCATTTGGAATGATTTCTGTGTTTCCTTAAAGCTCTTTAGGATTTTTGCTTTCAAGAAGAAGAGAATCTCCTCATTGCATAGCAGGTATCAGATATCAAGAAAGCCTGAAGCCAAAACCAGAGGAGCAATAGATGCCAGGTTTAAGCATGTTTAGCAATATCACTGTTAGAATTAGAAACTGTGTTTGCAGGGAGATTTTCCTATGTGAGGGAGCTGGGTCTGAATGCACTGAGCTCCACGCACTTCGTGTGGGAGTTAGTGGAAGTTTTATTTATATGCTTTATTTAGCTTTAGAAAAGGCACTTTTACAAAATGTAAGTTACTGTACTAGTGCCTAGATTTAAAAACAATCCATGCATTGAGGCAAGTTGATTGTGTTGAAAATCAGTGGCTTTGTGGGCACATATACCCACATGTCAGGGATAATTTTGACAATAGAACAAACAGTCTTACATGGAACTCTGACTATACTGCCTTTTGGCACTTCCTGGAATGGACTGAAGGAACTGATTTGCAAGATTTAGATTTTCAGGGTAATTCACAAATCAAAATACAAGGAAAAATGGCAGAATTAATTTGTACAAAAATCTTCGCTTTGTACTTGCTAGGAAGAAAGTTGCTCAGAATATATTGCTTTCTCAACAGCTGTGAAGGATCTGAGCCACATCCTTGGCTGCAATGAGGCTGTCAGGGAATGAGGCAGAGGAAGGATGTGATAGTCTCACCACCTACAAATGTTTCTTTGACAGCACCTTTAGACCACAGCACTAGAACATCCTCACATGGAAGTCATGGGCATGGCACAGAAGAAGAAGTTATTGCAGCTTTTTTGCCCTCAGCAACAACTCAGAAATACATGATCAGTTGCTAAATTATGGGAAGACTGAGTTATTTCCTAATAATAATTTTCAAAGCAGGGGAACAGAATGAAGCACATATGTACAAAGAAAATGGGCAACCAAGGGTTGTTCTTTAGTGTGGTTTATCAAAGAGAGCATGTGTGAATTGCAATGAAAGTTAAAATTTGTTACAGTTTCATATCAAAAAGTCCTATCCTACAATCCTGTCTGCTAAAAGACTGTTGGCAATCTCTTGGGATGCTGAGAAAGCTACTTCTGCAATGATTTTCAAAGCTAGAAAACAGAATCAGACTTTTCAATTAAGTGTTTTATTTACAGCATCTGCTTTAAGAAAATATTTCAGATGACAAAAGAACTGAAGCTGTCTTGTCTCAGCATCAGTCCAGGTGCAGATCTAGCCAGGGTGTTGTCATCATTTCTGAGGCTGCAGCTGTTGCTGGGTCTGATCCTCACTCCTGAAGCTCAGCTTCCCCCACGTGCAGTGGGGCACAGGAGAGGGGCTGCACATGGACCTGTGCCTGGTGTCCCCCTCTTCTGTGGGTCAGAAGTGTTGTCTTTGTGCCCTGCCAGCCTCCGGGGCAAGGCTGGGACCGCGGGTCTGGCTGCCTTAGTGCCATCTCCTGGGCAAGAGTGAGAGGGAACACCCCTGATCCTTTTGCTGCGATGTCTCAGTCTCTTTTGACAAAAGGAATCCGTTCCTACCCACTATGCAGAAGTGTATCTTCAGCACCTAGGACCTAGGAGTTGGTCATTCTTCTGGATGGAATTAGAAGTGTTAGGTGGTTGGTGTTTTCAGGTGGTAGGAAAGTTTCTCCTTTAACAATATTTACAGTCTTGTGACTCTGTAAACTTCACACAGGTCCCCTTGTTCCTGCAGTTAAAGTCAAGAGACATGAAATAAAGAGTGACCCAACTCCCCTGGGGTTTGAAGGTAGGAGTATTTCCATCCTGCATGAAAACCTCGTTTGATATAATTCACTGAATTCACATCTCATCACAGCTGGTGGATGACACTGGAGTCCATTGGGGGTTGGGGTCAGTTTATCTGCATAACTGGGATAAAGACAGCTTGCTACTCCCTTGCCTGTCCCCTGCACTTACATTTACCTAGGCATGGACCTAAATTAAACCCCCAGTTCTCTGCCTGTTTTGGGAAGTAAAGCTCTAGACTGTCACCTGGATCTGGATTTTCTGCCTAGCTGTGCCTCCCTCCACAGGGAGCAGCAGCAGGAGCCAAGGGGCTACTGTTCACCTTCACCTGCAGTCTGGCCCCTTGCATCCCTCTTCCCTTGTTAGTGAATACTCCCCATGAGAGAAGCAGGAGCCATGTGCATGAAGACTACAGGGGAGGCTAGACTGTGCATTAATAGCCATTGCAGGTGCAGTGTTTCATTTCAGACACGCAGAATTTCCTCTGATTTGTTGCAGCAGATTTATAAATTGCTGTTTAATAAACAATACCAAAGAGTTAAATTGGGATGCTGTTCCTCAGCCACTGGAAGATCACCAGCTTCCATTGTCAATCTTCCCCTTTACCTGACCATTTGCCTTAGGGGGACACAAGGAGCTTCTGCTGCAGGACAGAGATGTGGGCTGAGGAATCCTTTCATAGCATTGTGTGTTCTGCACAAAAACTTGGTAGGAAGAGCCAGTGAACAGGTCAGGGATGGAATTGGTGACATGTCAGAGCTACCTCCCATGGCACTCCTGGCAGAAGGAGAGACTGGAACAGAGAAGTTGGAAGAAACAATGCAGAGACAGCAGAAGTAGTTTTTCTGTTTGCAGAATATTTCCTTTTGCCAGTGAGCCCTGGCACTATGTTTAGAAGCATCCTGGCACCCAGCACCAGAGTTTCCCAAAGTGTGGGGTTTTTGCCTTGCTTTCCTCACTGACATGCCCTGATGTCAGCATCCCCTGTGGCTGCAGAGGCAGGGAGGATTTTGGGGTGCAAGAACTATCTGCAGTATAGAACTGACTTGCTCCTCGCAGGTTAAAAACACCAGCCTGTTTAAGTAGGAAACAATGAACATTATCACCCCTTTACCAGAAGATATTTCTGCCATGCCAGGGCTCTGTCTGAGATAATAACACAAGGGATCCCCCCCCAAATTCTGTTGCATTCATCAAGAGTGAAATCATTATTTTATGGTCTGCCTGGTCCCCTTATGCTGCTGTATGGATTAGGATCAAAACTATAAATTATCACCTACAAAATGATTTCAAATGCTGCACAGAAAATATGTTAAAAATGGGTAAGGAAGCTGTAATGAAATAGAACACTGCACTATACACTCAGCAATTGTCTTCCTTAATTAACATCAATACTTCTGTTTGATTCATTTCACTGTTCTCTGTCCTTCTCAGACTTACAGTTTTTCTGTGGAATGCTGCTGTCCTTTCACTCATTTGTGCTGGTCATGTGTCTCCTCTTTTATAACTGTTGGACCCCAGTCCACCTGTTTGTTAAAGAGACTGTCAGTTGCAGAGGTGATGCAGGAATTCACTTTGTACTGGTTGTCTGGTCACTATTTCACCTTGAAGACACAAATTGTACTTCCTGTCACAGATGCTTTTGAGAACACCATTTTGGCCCAGACTAAATGTAATGCCGGTTCCACCACGAGATCCGTACCTAGATCTGCTTCACAGACAGGTAAACAAGAGAAAAAAATTTGTAAACTCAATTTGAGAGTGCAAACTAAATTTATGATAATATTTACTCTCTTTATTATAAGGAGAGTTTTCTCTTTTGGTGAATATTATTTCCCATCAAAACAATGAAAGAACAAGCTTGAATCACTAGCTTAGAAACTATGCCCAGATCTGGTTTTCTGAGGTCAGGCTGAAAAATAATTATTTTAACTGAAAGCAGAGAGCTCAGGACTGGATCTGTCTTATTTTATAAGAATTAAACATGAGAAACAAACTGTTTCTTAGCCTCTGAAATTAGAATTTGTATAGAAGAGAGAAGCTGATGCATGTATTTGTAAGGAATTCTTGCTGGTGAGGTTTCTAAATGATAGTGGCAAAAGACTATGGAAGCTTTGTCTAATGAGGTAGATGGATATCTTTTTCTCTTGGTGTTTGTAGTCCAGCCTATGAATTAGAACTAAAATTGCAGCAGCAGCTTGAAGTTAATTAGAATCAGTGTATTCTTGTGTGTTTAGACCTTTGATAGTATTGCTGATGTGAATAAACTGGTACAGGACAGTGTCACTTCAGAGGCTGCTTCACATCCTTAATAGTACAGCTGACCAGACCATACCTGTGGGGTGACAGCTGGGGATGCAGCTCTGCTGGGAGAAGGTCCCTGTGTCCCGTGTAACTGGGTTGCAGTTGTTGGAGCAGACAGTCCTTGGGTGGCAGAAGGGGCTGCAGATCTGCATGACCATGTGTTGTACCAACCAGTGCTTATAGCAGGGAGGGTGTGCATGGGGAGGGATTAAATAAACTGATTAATAAGCCTATTTCTCCCACATCAGGTCACTTTTCTGTTTACTGCCTGAACTGCCTGGCTTGGGCTTTGTATTGTCTCAGGCCAGGTTTTGGTGTGGGTTGAGAGTGCTGGGATGTGCATAATCCCATTGTGTGAGCATCTGTCTCTTGTGGTCAGAACTTTGGCTTGTTGAGAGCAATGGCCCACAGGATGTAAATAACTTGTTTCAGCATCTGCTCAGCCCGAGTTCCTGTGAATCAGTTAATGCTCAGCAGTTAAATTAATTAGGAAGGCACATGGTAAATTGACTGACTCCATTCAGCTTGTATCTGTCAGGCCTGCAGAATAATTTGGTAGATGCAAGGTCTGTTTCCTCTGAGCTGGACTGTAGTCATCCCCATCCCCATCAGAAAAGGGACAGGCATCAAGTGCAGGAAAGTGCAGATGATGATTGCCATCTGCACAAAAGAGCCTGAGCTACTTTGGCACCATGGGAGCCTCAGGCAGACAGGTCATACATGGCTCAGCCTCAGTTTCCCTCAGGACACATCCTATGGACATGTCTTTTTAGGTGAAGAGAGACTGGCTGCTGAGCCTGGGCTGGAAATCTCTCACTGAGTCCATTCCACTGGGTTGGGGTGGTTCTGGTGAAAATCATGCAGTAATAGAGGTAACAGCAGAAATATGACTGAGATCTCTCCTCACCCCCTGCTTGTCTTTGTGCCCTGCTGTTTACTCTGTCCCTTCCCTGCACTTGCAGCCTGCTCCAGGGTATAGTCTTGGAATTTGCTCAGGTGGTAATGTCACCTTGGGGTGAGATGGAGATAAGAAGTCAACCAAAATTCCATGGCTTTGTACTTACTTAAACATGTGGAGGTAAGCTGGAAGCTGAATGTTCATGGCCTTCTAGAAGTCGTGTCAGCACAAGTTATCATCTGCTCTGCAGGAAGATTCCTGGTCCCTGTTTTTTGTACCTCCTGAGCTGAAGGGATTGAGCAATGCTGAGCACTGGAAGTATCCATGGGTATCAGCACTGCAGCCACACATGCTACTCTCATACCAGGACAGTGAGTGGTAGAGGCTTTTAGAGACAGAATAATGGTTGTGACATAATTTATATGGCAAAACCATGGAATAAGCTATAAAAAAGTACCAGCACTTCGGTAAGTGGAAGAGTGGGAAGTGAACCTGTGACATTTATTTTACAAACACGGATTCTCAAAGAGCCTGATATCTGTAACTAACTCACTCCTGGTTTATCTCTTTTGAAAAGGTTGGCCCAGCAGACAAATGCCTTCTCTAGACACATTTGAAGATTTTGAAGCCATCCCTTCCAGCATGGATGAACTCTCCAACTCTTCTGATTTGGAGGAAGAGACCAACCCTAACAATGTAATTGCTTTTTAAAATTACACTGCCCTTTCCCAGCACAACTTCCTCCTCTGTGAGGATCACAATGTGACCTGCAAAATTTGGGTTCATACCAGCCTTAAATCCATGGATGTGTGGGAATGCAGAAGACGGAAATTTGATCTGGGGTGTTGGAAGATTATTACAAGACTTTTGTTGGTCAGGATGAGGATCATAAAAAGTCATCTTTACTTGTAAGCTGTCAGTTTGCTTGCTACAAAAGTGAGGGAAAACTCTGAGTCTTTAAAAAAGCAATTTCAGAATTTTTCAGATAACTTCACCTGGTGTCACAAACCCTATTTTTATATCAGAATAATGGCTTGAAGGCTAAGCCTAAAGTCTAAATGCAGAGAACAGGTCTATCCAAATTAACCTGGGCATGATGAAACACAATTGCCTACAGAAGAAATCTCTGCCAGCTTGAAATGCCTAATTCAGTATTTAACTAAAAGCTCTTGCACAGTGTTCTTTCATCCATAGTGATGGTATTTCTGGTGCCTTGTTTCATTCATTTTAGGGGAGCAATCTCTTCCGGGTCGAAGGCAGTTTTGACAGCTGTTTCCCGGACTCTCTGACTCTTGAGGATGGAGATTTAGTGCAGTTTGTGCAGGAAGGAGAGAATGGTCAATGGTGAGTATGGCAGAGAGACAGAACTGGACAGGTAGAACAGCCATAACCTCCTGGAAAAGATGGAGAATGTTCAGACTAATGTCAAAGTCTCTTCAAAATCAATCCAAATCTGTTCACCCCATTGATCACAACATGAAAGAGGCAGTGGGAGGTGTGAACACACAAAGCAACTTTGGTTAGTTCCACTTGGGTGGCTTTGATCCCAAATGCTTCTGACATGAGGTTTAAGGGGACAAGTTTGTGTAAAGGAAATGGATGGGAATAGTTGGACTTTTGACACCAGAAGGACATCCCTCAAAGGCAGCACCCTCCTGTAGGATACATCAATAAAATCCCCACACCTTCCAATCAGAGCACTTTTAGCCTCAAAAGTTTAAATATGTGATTGACTAAGAGGAGTGAGTCTGGCCCCCTGAGCTCACATATGTTTTGGTGTTTTCATTTTCTCTTGCTGCCAAGTGAGTGTTAGGAACAGATCTGCCTGGACATCTGAATTCTCCCTTCACAGGCAGTTTGGAGGGAGAACTGATGTCCCTCAGGGGTCTATGCTGGGTCAGGTGGGCTTGGTCTCTTTCTCCAGGCAGCACTGACAGAACCAGAGGACACAGCCTCAAGCTATGCCAAGGGCACAACAGGTTGGACATTAGGAAAAAGTTTTTTATGGAAAGAGTGCTAAAATACTGGAATGGTCTGCCTGGGAGGTGGTGGAGCCACATTCCTGGATGTGTTTAAAAAAGGACTGGGTGTGGCACTCAGTGCCATGGTCTAGTTGAGGTGTTAGAGCATGGGTTGGATTTGACGATTTTGAAGGGCTCTTCCAACCTAGTGATTTTGTGATCCTGTATGGGTATCTGTAGGACTGCCCTGGGTCCTCTGCCTTCTTCCTTAGTTTAGGAAATAATAGCCCAACATGCACCTCTAAGAAACACAACCCAGGGAAAGCAATGTAGGAGAATTCACTGACTGTTCTCTGAGTTTCAGGTTAGTGAAGAAACTGGTGTCTGAGAAAAGCGACTGGGTTCCCTCCAGTATATTGCAGCCAGCAGAGGGGGACAGTAACAACATAATTAAGAGCAGCAATGCAGGTAATAGAGAAAATGTGTTACTGGTTTGGTGGATTTTTTTTTCCATACTGAAAAAGGATGCGATAGTAAAAAAAAAAAAGTGATAAAAAAGTGCATTTTCTGTATTGAAATACTCACCTGGCTGCAGGTCTGTGCTGCAGTTTCTGATGATATGGCTGAGCTAATCTGAAATTTGGTGCCTGGGTGTCAGAGCTAGTCAGGCACAGCAGATTTCTTCGGCCTGATTTAATTGTTTTCCCCTTTCTGAGCAGAACTTGAGTCTCCCATCCAGCTTCTAAGGCTATCAGTACTCAGGCTGGCTGCTTTACAGCGAGCCCAAGTGTCTCATACACAGGGTGTGCCTGCAGGACAGCTTTGATCCTGGCATGGATAGACTCTGGATGTAGACCAGCATCAGGGCTGTGCTTCTGGCCCAGGTGTGAAAACATTAAAATTTCATGAACCATTACTGCCTTCATCATATTACACAGCTGGCTCCAAAAGCTGCAGGAAGGGCTGCTCTGGCAAGATTTCAGCCAAATCAGCACTAAAAGTCAAACATTCTCAGCTTTGGTTCTGACCTAACACCTTAACAAGTTGCACTGGAAAAGCTGAACCTGAGCAACTCTGCAGATCAAAGGTTTACAATTCTAGACCAATATTTGTCCATCCTTAAATATAATTTGCCAAAATGTGTCCTGCTTTTCTTCTGAGAGCAGAAGAAAGCAAAATCTGGCACGGCCATTCCCTGGGGATCTGTGATGGAGAGCACTTTATTCTGAGTTACTGATCTCTCTTGATTTTTTTTGGTCATTTTGTTAAAGTGGAGGAAGTCTTTTATGAACCTCAGGATTCTTTGCTGTGGTGTAAAGGAATTTTGGTAATTGCTGCTCTTTCACCTCCACACAGGTCAGTCCTCTCCTCACCAGCCCAAAAATGGCTCTCATTTCACTGGCATGTCCAGTGCTTCAAAAGAAAAACAAAGCCAGGTACACATTACAGTTACACACCAAAAGAGCCTCCCTTGCCTTTTGTGAAGGGATTAGGAGAGCTGTAGAATTGTGATTTTATGTTTTATTTTATTCCAGGCTTTTAACAAAACACCTCAAGACTGTAGATGAAAAATCCTGTAGAATATTGTAGTGACAATGACATGTCCTCCTTTTCAGACACGTACAACGATTCCTGCAGCACAGCCTCGGTAGAGTCAGACACGAAGGAAAGTGAGGTGGCCAAAAGCTTCCCAGCAGAACAGAGGGCTGGCAGCTGAAGGACCAGCCTTCCTCAGGACCCCGTCCACCTGTCCTTATCTTGGGTGGACACTGGATCAAAGTTGCCTTTCTCACAAGCTCTGAGGTTCATAATTCACTAAAATTTTATCAACATGAACAGATGAGAACTGTGCTGTCCATCTGGCAAGCTGGGAAAACAAACTTGAAAGGAGCATTAAACATCCAGAAAACATCAAACCTACCTTCAGTATTAGAGGAGAAAAATGCTTCTTGCATTGATTATCAAACTGTTTCAGAAGATGTGGCCTAAATTAGGTCGACAGCAGAGCTGAAGAGTTTCTATGCACGCACCTTTTGGCAACTTTGCTTGAGCACCACATCACTGCAGAGGAGCACATGGTGGTTACGAGTCCTTGCTCCACCCTGGGTCACCTGGAGGTTTTTCCATTAGCTTGCCTCTGGCTGTGCCTTCCCTGTCCTCCTTAATTCCAGCTGATACATCATCACAAATGTGCCCTTCTTGCTGTCGGTCAACACCAAAAACGCCCCACCTGAGGGTGGCTGTGGAAAGGACACTTCTGGCTGGGACATCAGAGAGGCTCTGAGCAGCAGTGAGGGGACTCCTCTGTGGAAGGGCCCTGCTGCACACAGCATTCAACACCTGGAATGGTGCACCTGCCAGCTCCTGGTGCAGGGCTAAGCAGGGAAGTAAAGACGTGTAACAGCTGCTGTGACAAAGAACACTCTGAACTCTTTTTACAGTCTAAGTCATTCTTCTGCCCCCCCTACAGTCTCTGGTTGCTGGATCACAACCCTTTGCATTTGGTGCCGAGAATTCAGTTGAATGCCATTTACTGTCACCCTTTTGAGTAGACTGCATGCTTTCCTTGTGTGCTGGGCTATGAGTAGATACATTTCACCCCCCATTTGGAATATACTTAAGCATTGCAAATAGGCAGTGAGCATTAGATGCTCCAATGAGTGGATAAAGTGTTGTTGTTAAATACTTCTTTCCAGGCTGTTTGATGAAAGGACTGTACCAAATCTCTGCCACATAAGGATGTAATGTATAATATAAAGTGATTACAGATGTTATGATTCCTGCACAAGCCATTAGCTCATTTAGAGCAACTGTTAAGGCATGAAGGCATTTTGATGGTAATTGGGTCTTAGGTCCCACAAAAGCTGCTAGTACTTTACTAAAGATAAATATTGACTAAGGGTTGCAAACAGGCAAAGATCAGTCTGGCAAAAACGAGCCAGAAGTTCAAGAGCGAGTGAGTGGCTTTCACTCTTCGGGATGTTTTGTTTAATCCTCAGACTAGTGGTGCTTTATGTAAATAACAAAGGGCACTGAAAGCACTAGAGATGGAGATGAAGCAAAACCAAAACCCCCTCATTACTAACTGAGCCTCTGAGCAAAGCAGTGTGTGTATCATTTCTGCTCTCACCTTCGCAGGGACTCGAATGTTCTCCTTTGTGTCTCAGTGGAGGCTGGCCTTGCAAGTACCTTAGTGTGTGAGTCAGGATAGCTGAGGAGCAGGTAGATAGTTCTGTTTGAGAAAAAGCCTTGGAGTAGGTAAAGGCTTAGTCAGGTTTTTTTTTTTTTGTTTTTACCTGTGAAGATTATTATTGTGAAGATTATAAGTTGCACTTAGTGATTGATTCCCATGGCTCTTCTGGCTCTCCATATCTAAACTCTGTAATTTTTGACATTTTCTGTTCATGACTAAAGGACCTTTCAGGAAGCTACTCTTGTCCTACAGAGGTAGGGGCTTGCCTGGTTGTTTACCTCAAAAATGACAAGTAGGCTCTCAGGAGCATGAATCCTCTTGGTGGTTATCAGCATCTTGCAGGAAGAACTGGTTCCTTTCAATCCCCTAAGGAAATATGCAGTGACGTTTTCTTATAGTATAATTACTTTATCCTCTCTCGAAAATTAGTTCATTCTGGTTTCTCTGTTACTTTCACTAATTTTTGCACAGTTCTGATGTCTACCCCTGCCCTAAGCATAGGAGAGGGAAGGGCTAGGGAGCTTTGATTGCACATTAGTGAGTATAGTAAACTTTTGTGTGTGGTAGAGAGAGATGGGGAAGGATTATCCTGGGTGAATGAAAGTGCCAGAATGAAGATTGGTGACATTGCTGATGAATAGAAAGACAAAAACCTGCACTTTTGAGTTTTATTTTTGAGGAATCTCATTCTGATTGTGAAATGGCAGCAGGAAGCCTCTGAACTGAGGATGAGAAGTCAGGTATTGTCAGTCCGTTCCCTACCTCTGCATGAGCAGGATGACAGTGTGCTGGTCCTACATCCCTTGGTACTCTGACACCTTCTTGTAAAATGGGAGCTTATTGAATTTCCCACTAATTGCTAAATTTTACCATGTATACAAAAATTAGGGACCCTCCAGGGAAAAGCAAAGCATTCAAGCCCATATGCCCCAATGTGCCCTCCAAGAGTGCCACTGGTGGGATCCTGTGGAGCTGTCTGGAGCTGGAGCAGAGAAGGGCGTTACAGAGGAAAAGGGTCCTCTCCCAGCTCCAGACCATCTGTCATGGCAACTGCAAAGGTAGGGGCTGGATCATTGCATTCTCCTCCCTACTTCACTTTTGAAAACCCATTTTTTTTCCCCCAAAAAAAATCTTATGTTTTATCCTGCTGGACCAAAGTCTGAGTGAGTGCTGCTCCATGGATGCCCTGGGGATGACAGGTCCCTCTGTCCCAGGCTGTGCAGCAGTGGCACAGCACTCTGGTCTTTGGGAGCTGCTGTGCCTCAGCTCCTCGGGCACACTGAGCCTGAGCAGGGAGCTCACAACCATTAACTGTGTTTTTAATCTTCCTGCAGTGCCAGGTGCCTGTTTGTGCCTCAGTGTTCCCTGGGCAGTGACAGGGCCCTTTGGCTCGAGAGTCAGTGACACAGAGCCCCTGCAGGGCTGGCTTTGGGAAAGAATGAGTTCAGTGACAGACCAGGCTGCTGACAAGTCCTAGGGCAGCCCACAAAGGAGTAACCTTCTGGCTTTGCTGATGAGACAAAATGGAGTTTGATGACTTCTGGAGTTTTTAAAATAGTATGCAGGATAGTCTTTTAATTAGTGTATTTCTGTCAAGCAAGGTGATAATTAAGGGAATGACTCTTCATGTACAGTCTAGAAGATGATTTGGTAAAGCCCAGCAAGATTAATGTGTATGTTAGGGTATGCTTATTCTGTCTGTAGGTCTTTGACACCATCCTTTTCAGGTAGATGGACCTAAATATCATAGTTTTCAAATAAGGATTTCATTTCATGTTGCTTGGAGATGCTATAGTGCCCACTTAGAAGTCATTTAAAAGTAATGGTTGTGACTGAGTTTTGGCTGTGGAAGACACCAGATCCCAGGTAAATCCATGCTGCAGCAGCCCTTGCTGCTGGCCCCATGTCTGCTGTGCTCCCTGGGCTGGTCACACCTCCCTCCAGGCTGAGGGATTGCCTGGGCTCTCCTCCCTCTGCTCTGCTGCTCTTCTGTAAACTTTGGAAACTTCACATCCTCAAAACTGCCTCAAAACTGCTCACTCAGGTGTGGGTGAGCTGCAGAGTCCTTCCTTACTGCACCAGTGGCAAACAGAGATGGGCAGTTGCATGACACACAAGTCTTGCTTTTAGTAAACCAGGCTAAAATAGAATCAGGCCTGATCCTCTCCTCTCACCTTGAACCCCACCAGGTGGAGAACCAGACCAGTGGTCGTTGTCTTGAACACAAACAGCTGCAGCCAAACCACATCTGAGCTCTGGCTTTTCTCGCCAGTGACAGCAAAGCTCTGTGTGTGTCATGTTCTGGTCGTGTGTGTGATGAGAAGCCATTTTATTATCTATGATTTTCTTAGAGTCTTGGTATTTCAAACAGGATTGGGTATGAGAAAGGCCATGTGCTTCCTTTCCAAAAATACTCAAAGATTTCAAATATATATATGATTAGAAATATATAAGTATAATAAGAAAAAAGATCAAAAATGTGTATTTCTTCTTGCAGCTGGACTGAAATAGCTGCTAAGATTTCCTCTCTCCAGCTGAGAATTGGTACAGTTTGTTTTTCTTACATGATTTCCATGGTGTTGATAATGATGTATTTGTATATTGTGACTGATGAGAGATAATCAGACAGGGAAAGAGCACAGAATTACCTGTCCTTTTTTCCAGTCAAGACAGAATGTATGAATTTATTACAAGAAAAAAAGTGTGCAAATGAACTTCCTGTAATTAGGCCATTCTGACCTGTGTAGAACCACACTTTGTTTGAAATTTATAAAAATTATAACTAGTACAAAACCCTGTGGTTGATGTCTCTATATGAAGCAACAAGCAAAATGAGATTTTTTTTCTATTTGAAATAAATGAATTATCAGTAAAGGCACATTATCAAAGCTGAAAAAATCCACACATTTATCCAATATGAGTTTAATTTGTCCAAAACACAGGTCAAAAGGCAGAGTAGGGATTTTTTTTCTTTTACCCATCTCCCTTAGACATGTTCTGAATGACTGGGACTCTTAGGAGAGTGCAAAGGTTCACACAGACAGCTCAGAGGAAGTCGTAGATGGCTTTCTAATAGTTACTCCTGAGATATCTGCATGCCTTTGGCTACTCATTAGGGAGTGCTAATTAACCCAAATACAAGCTGTGGATCATGTAGAAAGGCAATCAGGTAAAAATGAGACTAGAAACACAGCAGGATAAACTGGAACAGATTATTTCAGCAGTATCCAGATTTCTGGGGGCAAACTTCCTCTCACCTGACTTTTCAAGTCCTTGGTGTCACCATGTTCCTGCAGTGAGTATTGCTATGAGGAAAAGAAGAACTGGGAGGATGCCAGATGCCAGCGTGGGGGTTGCTTTGTTCCCTGCCCCAGGGAGCCCCTGGGGAATGCCCAGGGCAGGGAATTCCCAGGGCAGGGAATGCCCAGGGCAGGGGATGCCCATGGTAGGGGATTCCCAGGGCAGGAGTGAGTGATGCTCCCTGCCCCTGCAGCTCCAGCCGGGCCCGGGGGGCTGTGCAGGACCCTTGGTGTGACAGGTGCTGGGATGTGACCCCAGCCCATCCTCCCTGGACACAGCAGGGCTGGGAGCAGCACAGGACGGTCCCAGCTGGGCTCTGCTCAGCCCTGTCCTGCTGTTGGCAGCAGCTCTGTCAGAGGGTCACGCCTCTCCCTTCTGTGCCTTAACACAAAAGATGGAGTTTGGCCTTAAATAAAGTATTTACTAAAGACCACGGGGAGGCACTGATTTACAGGCTGCAACCCTTTGCTGGGGCACTTGGCACAAGTTCTCAGAAAGGGAGGGAGATGCACGATGCAGAGCCCCAGGTCTCCTCCCAGTCAGCCCAGCAGTCATTTCTCTTTTCACTTTCTGTCTTAACCATCATTTATTTCCTTCTGCGTGAGTTTACAGACGAGAGGCCTCGGTCTCCCCCTCTCTCTCTCCACCTCCTTCCCAGCCATGTGACTGAGCCCTGGGTGCATCAAGTGGAAGTTTTCAGCCCGGAGGAAGCTGGGCTGGCTCGGCAGCCGCTCCGGGAGCGCACCCGCAGCGCGCTGGCCATGGGGAGGAGCGCACGGCAGCTCATCGCGCTGACCCTCGCCTGCGGTGAGTAACAGCAGCGTTTCTACCTCAAAAACGGGACATTGCACCAACTTGGTTTCCTTGCAGTCAGGACAGCACCCAACAGACTCAAAACTTTGAATAGTTTTGTTGCTAACGCTAAGGGTGCTTTCAGTGAAGTCCCACTGCTGAGAAATAACCACAGCTGCTGTGATATTTTTCTCTTTTCCACTTTGATATTTTCCTCTGTCTTCTCCCTTGAACTCTGTGGTGGTATAAACTCTGTGTGAAGGAGTCAGTTCAAAGCCATGTTAGAAACAGACATTTTTTTGGCTTTGCTTTTCTTAATTAAAAATAATTTCCAGACCTGCAGAACTAACTGAAAATCCTGAGTGAGACAAGCAGGAAAGAAAAAAACTAAGGAAGCATTGATCAAGTCATTAATTTATCTGCACTGCAAGATGCAGAGCCGGATCAGGAAAGCAGGAGTGAGGCAGGGGCTTGGAGAAGACAGGCTGGGGCTTCTCTCAATGACAAACCCCACAAGAGTCACCATTTGATCCTTAATGCTGCTCTGTGAAAATCTCCAGAGCCACACACATGAGGGAAATCTCCCAGTGCTTTAAGTCACTGCTCAACACCTGCAGCAGCTCCAAATTTGCCTGGTGAAGAGGGACAAAATGTGATTTAATCTGGAATGGCCAAGGGTTTGAGCTCGCTGTTGGGTGTGCTTTGCCATGGGCACATGGGGATCACACAAAGAGCAGCCCCTGTTCCCCTCCCAACCCACAAACAGGGAAAGTGCCCAGGGACTGGACACGAGCTATTCCTGCTGTATATCGCTGCTTCCCATGCCTGCTTCACAGCCAGAGTCTGCTGAAGTAGCCTCAAAACATACAAATGAATGGGAAAACAAGATCAGACTGAGAAGCAACACTAGTAATTCAGTGGTGAGCAATCACTTTTGACCAGAAAGAACTTGTTTCCTCTGTTCTTAACCCATTTTTTGATATTTTCTTTAATGATGTTTTATTAATGTCACAAAGTCAAGTCTTTCTATGCAGACAGGAAATGAAACATAATTAGTGCAGGACAAACCCGCTGGGCAGCTGAACAGATGAGTGTGGTTAGATGAAAAGGGGAAAAAAATCCTCAGTAAGAGTTTCTGTCACACACCCCAGTAAGGCTGAGAAATGCACAGGCATTGGCACTGAGCACTTGGCTTCCCACTGTAACCCCTGGGAGCCGAGCAGTGAAGTCCCTTGTGACCAAAACTTGTCACCAAAGCATGAAAAAGGGATCTCCAGGCCCAGACTGGGAACAGTGAGTTTCTGAGAACTGTGCTGTCCATTTCTGAGAGTTTTGTTCTGGAGCATTGCAAGGAGGCTGCCAGGGCTCTCAGCACCTGTTACACACAGTTCTGGTGCTAAAGTGAGACAAGGGGACTGCAGCTGTTTGCTCTAGGAAGATACACCCCAGGACACTTGCATGCCTCAAGCAAAATACTGCTTGTCTGAAGTTTTGAATTGGCTTAATGGCAGGAAACCAAAAGGAAACTGCTGAGAGGTGCAGAGCTGCCACTCCTCATGTTTCTGTGAAAAAGGCTGTGCTGGGGGAGTCGTGCTCAAGGCTGCTTTCTGAGTGAGAGGAGAGGAATGTGGCTGTGCTAAGGAGCCATGGAAATCTTCCCAGCCTCAGCTGGAGGGTAGGTCAGGGACCCCATCTGCCCCTTCACACAGCAGAGCCACCAAACTGCCTCCAGCAGCCACCCAAACAGAGCCAGTGCCAATGGGTGAAGCTGCAGTGATCCCTGCCCATCCCTGGGGGCTGATGTGGCCAAATGTCACAGTCCAAGACAGTGGATTTAGCAGTGTGACCATGCACTGGCAGAAGCCCCAAAATGCTTGGAGGAACTGTCTGGTAGTCACCCAGTGAGCAAGAGCCACGGGCCATTCCAAAGACATTTTTGGCTTTACACCTCAGGTGATCCTGTCCAGCTGAGTAATGAAAAATAATTGGGTTGAAATGACCTTTTGAGGAGTTTTATTTAAAAGCCATGGGTGGCATTCCTATGTCACTTCAATAATATTTCTTTCAACATCTGTGTTACCTGGTCAGTAATCAATACCAATCTGTGAACTAAAAACTAAGATCTACAGACAATTTAGGACTTGTATAAATTTAAATATGTGTTGTTTCACAGCCTTAGAGGGGAAGAAAGAGTGAAAATTGCAACTTCTTCTTTCTTGTTTTTATCATGCTGATACACTCGGATGCAGCTACCCGTAACTGGTGTATGGCAACTGCTCTGGCTTACCCCTGGCCCCACAGGAGGAGATTAGTCATCTGATTAACAGCTCTGCACCAACTGGGGTAAAGCATAGAGGAAAGGCAGAAAATGAACTAAAGTATCATATGGATTATGCATTTTTAGGTTCATTTTGAGAAAAATCACAATATTTGTTGAGGTTTTTCAACTGTCTCAAGCTGCACTTTGATGGTAACACCTAAAGGGGCAGTCAGGTATGTTCTGTAGAGCTCAGAGTGAAACCCAGGCAATTTTAGGAGTGTGGAGTATTTCTATCTATATTTCTGCTCTTCTCCAGCATAGCCATTTTTAAGGGAAAATTGTGGTAAGGGTTAACATCTGTGCATCTGCTCTTGTTTCTTTCATTTTTCATTTTTATCTTAAATTTGATTCAAAACACGGTAAGTTTTATTATTCTTACTTAGTTTATATGTATCCAAAAATTGTTAGATTTTATTAATTCAGCTATTATTGAAGATCTCTGTTCATGATGAGTGACAATAAATAAATGAATAAGTGGAAGAACTTGTGAGATTTCAGCCATTTTCACTTGAAATGTGCCTTTGCCATTAAGCTATCCTAAAATCTTCATCTCAGTAGCCTGCGTGCCATCAACTTTGACACTAATTCACGAGAAATTTCTTTGAAAGAACCAGGGTACAATGAACTCAGACATGTTGAGACATTCTCTGTGGAGCTGGGAATATGAGCTATCTTGGACTTTTGGGTCCCTTCTGTCTCCATACTGAATTTATCTCTGTCCTCCCACTAATTTAGGCAGTAAACTATTTAGCTACACCTATAACTTCATGAGCATAAAAGAATTCACATACATCAGTGATTTATTTCTTTAACTCGTCCTTGTCTTTCTAGAGTCTTGTTGCAGAAGAGTCGTGACATTCAAATATTCTACCATGTACTTTCCCACTTTTTCTTCACTTCTGTATTTACATTTAGGAGATAGATATTTTTTTTCCACTTCTGCAAGGGACATGTTTCTGCAGATGTTATTAGGTGGAATCATAATTTTGGTGCTGTAACTATTTTCTGATGTTGTTCAAAATGCTCCTGGATGCTGCACCCTGGTTTTTTTTTCTCATTTCTGAAAGTCCACCACGAAGAGGGATGGTCTTTCTTTGGGTTCTTCCAGGAGGAAGAACTCCAGGGTTCAAGCTGACATGGCTACAACAAAACCATAAATAAATACCTGAATTCCCTGTTCCCAGACTGGTTTCCCAGATGTTGTGAATCACTGTAAGACCATTGCACTGCCTCATTTCCTTCACACACACAGACACATCCCCTTTCTCTACACTTTGCTGGTAAGAAACCAACAACCCCTTTGGCTGCTACACCCACTTCATCTTCCTTAGATCTTGACAATTTGTTTCCAGCAAATCCTGCTGAACTACAGGAATTCCCTGCAGGGGATTCTTGTGCTGCCTGGGGATTGTGCAAGGTCTGGTTTCTCAGTGTGTGGAGAGCTGGGAGCCAGTGTGCTCCACTTGAAATGGGAATACTCAGAGGCAGGAAACTCAGGGGAGTGGTGCCTAGCTGTGGACAGTCCTGCAGGGTGTCTGCTCCACTCTGCTTTCATGACTGGAGCCAAGTGAAGAGAGAAATTGTGTCACCCATTTGATAACAAAACCAGTGCAGGTATGTTGCGGTTATCAACATAAAAGTGAAATGTAAAGCTTTCTAGACTACTGACTTTAGTTTCTTTGCAGCATTTTCCTCCTGCTTTGCTGAAGTCACCCTGGGGGTCGAACTGTCTTCAGAAACCACATCCTTCCACCAAATGGCTACTTCTGCTCAGTCATTTTCCCTTTATCATTCTGCACCCCATCAAAGCACCACAGTTCATTTTAACAGCACTGGCCCTCTTCAAACAACAGCCGTGAGCCACAGAACTGAGCAGACAACGGAGCAGCTCCAGGCAGCATCAGCTGCAGGCCAGGCAGGAGCAGGCGGTGAATCCACAACCCCCACAGACAGCCCTGGCACGGCCGTGCCCTCGGGTACAGCTGCAGTGAGGAACACAACCACCCCCTCTGCATCCTCCACCAGGCATGGCAGCAGCCCAGGGGTGCCCACAGGAGCTACAATGGCCACCAACAGCTCCCTGCAGCCCGGGACAGCGAGCACCCAGGGCACAGCCGCCTCTGCTGCCCACAGCACGCACAGGGCCGGGCCCAGCACGCGCTCACGGAGACAAACTGCAGCCACTGGCGCTGCACCAGCCACGGCCAACAGCACGGCCACCCACGCAGGGACACGCACGGCCCCCACGTCCCCTGCCAGCACAGCGAGACCCCCTCCCACCCCACAGCCCCCCGACATCCCCACGGGCACCTACACCCTCTCTGAGGGGAACAGCACCTGCGTCAAAGTCGTCATGGGGCTGCAGCTGATGGCTCGAAATACAGAACAGGTGAGAGCTCAGGGAGCCGAGCTTTGTAGTGACTTTGTTTGTCAGATGGAGTTTATTCTTCCTCTTTCCAAGCCATTTTCAGAATTAGCTTCTATGACCAAAATAAGTGGTTTGCTGCCAGTCTAAGGGCCCTCATGTGCCACAGCGGCCCAGCTGCTGTGCTTTGGCCTGTGTGACCATGATGCCAAGGGGACATAGAGGTGCTTTCTTACTTCAGTGATGTCTGTGTGGGAGCAATGCTGGGGCAGGAGATCAGCCTGCAGGGTTATTTGTGCTTCCCAGAATGGGAGATTAGTTAAAATCTGAACTGACTTCAGGTAAGAGCTTGACATTGTGAGTTGCAATGAAAGCGAGAAATTTCCTGTGAGTTGTCCTGATGCTGACGTGTGGACACTTTAGGATCATGGGGACTGCAGGTCCTGAAGAGCTGGTCATCTCTCTTAGGAGTGATCCACTGAGAATGATTCAGCAAAAGATGTCTACAACCTGAAATGGCAATTGAGTCTCTCAGGTTTGGTAACCTCCATTAATGGAGCTACATCCTCAGGCTCTACAATGTCTCTTCTCTCCACAGGAGCCAATGGAATATGTGACTGTCAACCCCAACAAAACAAAGATATCTGGAAGCTGTGGGACGGTGCAGTCTGAGCTGAACTTAACTTTTAGTGGAGGATTTGTAAACATCGCCTTTGTAAAGGTAATTGTTGCATTTAGAGGGAAGGAGTGTTTAAGATTGGAAAGCAAGACTTAGACTGCCTTTGATCCAGCTTGAGCTGTGGGAAAAGGCATTTTTTCTCTCTCTGTGCTTGTTTCCCATCTGTATATAAGACATGGTTACCCCTGTTCTTCCCAAAGGGCTAGAACCACAGAACCATGGTTTAATTAATTCAGGTTGGAAAATACCTCTGGAGACTGCCTGGTGCAAAGTTGTGCTCACAGTACAACTGACCTCAGTGTTAAATCAGGTCTGTTTGAACTTTCAATTTGGAATTGAAGAGTAAGCACAGGACTCTTCCAACCTCTGACAGAAAGTGCCAGAGAGCAGTGTTAAAGCTGCCCATCAAGCAACACAAAGTCTAAGAATAGCCAAGCAAAATCTGAATCTCTTTTTCACATAGGTAAAAGTCTCATGGGAGGAAAGGTCAGGTCTGCTGTTTGCATTGGAGTGGTGCAGAGGGAAAAGGTTTGGGACTGGATTCCCTGTGCAGGAACAAGGTGTGCTGGAGCTCTGACTCACACTGTCAAGTTGTTCTCAGCCATTTGCTTCCCCCAAAAGCCAGCTGGAGTTGTCAAATTCAAAGGACAGCCTGTGCAGTTTCAAGTGCCCAGGAGTCATGACACATCCACAGCTGAAGGAGTCTAATTTCATCTAATTTCTGAGTGGAAAATTCCAATAATTGAACTGCAACAAGAAAATTGTTGATAAGTGGCCTTAAAATACACCACACCAGGAAGACCTATAAACACACACAGAAACTTGGGCAAGAGGAGAGATCCTACTTACACAGTGGGAAACTGAGCTTTGTTTTTGGCACTGTATCTGTTAATTCCACGTTCCTCACTGGGGCCACATCACATGCAGGCGTGGCTTTGAAACAAGCTACCAAGAGTGCTGCAGCTTTTATGAGCAGGAGAAAATCCCAGAGTGCAGCCATCCCCTTGCTAACTCAGGCATTTGCACATTTTGGGAGGCAGCACAATCTACCTAAAAGCTGAAAGGGCTGAGTCATGGTGCCAGCAGAGGTAAAACAGAACCAACACTGTATAAAGCCATTAATGGGCAGGGAGGAATGGGTAGGAACACAGCATGGGTTGGATCCCATCAAACCCTGGCAGGTGTAAAGAACATCAAGACCAAGTCCTGGAGCTCCACAGCAGCTGAGAGCTGCATCTGGCCATCACTGCTGATCTGTGTCCTTCAATTAATCAAGCTAAAGTGTCAGTCTTGCAGCCTGGTTCCAAGCTCAAATTAGAGACAATTAAGAAAAGTACAAATGGTTAATCAATCATTTCCATAGAAAGTCCAAGAGGGAACAGCAAATTATAGCCCACATGTATCATTAATTTTTGAACAGAGCAAATATTTCGATTAACAGTCATCTTTTATTTTAGCTTATGGCAAAAAGTTTTCTAAGAGTTACAGAGGAAAAGTAAGGTAAAAAATGAAGGAGCTCTTTCAAAACAAAGGATCAGTTCAGACTCTGAGTGTTTGCTTTAAATGTGTGCTTCCTGCAACAAGAGGAGCATTTTTGGTGTTACAAGAATCCTTAGAGAAAGGCTGGGGATTCAAGTACCCACAAGAGCCCCAGTTTGCAGAAGTGCTAAGGAGAGTGATGTGAACCTTTAGGAGGTGCTTGACCTGTCTTGCCCTGAAAAAGGTGTTTTTTGGCACAGCATTAGACAATGCACCCTGCACTTAAAGATAAGCCTCAAGAGCATAACAGGGCCCAGTTTGGACTGCTTTGAAATTCAAGTTAATAAGAAAACAGTTTGCTGCTGGCTTTTTGTGTTTGGTCCCCACAGCCTCTCTCGGTGCTTTGATGCAGGAGTGCTCCAGCAGTGGCACTTGTGGCTGTCCCTGGTGGGAGAGGAGCTGACTCGCCCCGGGGCTGGGGTGGCAGAGGAGAGGGGCTGGTTCAGTGCTCACCACTCCTGTGGCCTCGGCAAAGGCTTGAAAAAAGGAAGTTGTGTAACCAACCCACAAGATGTGACGTAGGAGCAGGTGTTTTCCCAAAGCAAAGTTTTTAACTGTGGCCAAACAGAAAAGAGCATTGCCACCCAAAAATGGCCGTGTTTCAACTAATTATGTCTCTCAGTTGGAATAATGCTGAGAACCTCTTCTCTGGTGTATTTCTTACTTCAATTTTCCCTCTCCCTTTCCTTCTTACCAGTTTTTAACTGGGAGCACAGGAGACATTCCTACCTACTGCCATTTATCCACCAGCTGCACTCACCTGTGTGGGTAGCCGGGCTGCTGCATGAGGCATCACATTTTACTCCAACATTGCTAGCAGGGGGAAGTTCCCTGGGCTGGCTCTCACCCTGTGACACTCCAGGGGATGGCAGTGTCCAGGTTGCACCAGGGTTTCAGGGCACACGTGGCCAGGACACCTGGCTGGAAGTTTTGCTCTGTGCTGTTGTACCAGGTGCTTTCCATGTCAGCAGTCTTCTTACTTTTGGTTATTACAAGTATCTCACGAGTGCCCAGCTTGAGTAGTTTGTGTAAAATGACACCTGCATGGTCCTGTTTCACTGAGCTGAACTGAACTGGTGATGCAGCTGAGATTTGGAAAAGAAAAATACCTCCAAGAGAGTTAATTCTTGGGTCTTAAATGTGATGCTTTACAAAGTGTTTCTTTGGGAAATTCTTTAAGACCATTTTGCTGAGGTAAGCTGCGTTTCTTTCTCCTGCAAATATGAGTATGCATTATGAATAAAGACACATTTTCTTTTGCAGCAAGCTCCAAGTTACTCTGTCAGTAAAATTGAGAGCAGAATACCGTTATCTTCTGAAGGTCAGTGATTTTACCCTGTCTTAATTTCATATCAAACTGTTCTGGGTATGGGATAAGCTTTCAGATCTTTAAAATACTGGATTTTGCAAATATGTGTTTTATCAAGCTTTCAATCTGTCATTCACCTAAATCTAATTGTATAAAAATGGAAGAGAAGGGACCTGGCTGCAGTTATGTCACTATTATAACATTTGCTTTTAGATCTCAAAAACTTTCCCTGTCCCACTCTATCAGAATAGAGATTACTTCAAACCTTGCCTGCTCCTGTGAGAATTCTAACCCCCTCTTGCAGACTCAATTTGTTAAAATGTGATTTGAAGAAGCACCTGAAATTTTAGCCACTTTTTCAGGCCTAAGCTCAGCTGAGTTGCCCGTTGATAGTTAAAGCACTTATTTAAACATGTAAGAAGAATAAGTGATAGTTTATGGAGAAAATGTCCATGCTTTAGTCACCTCTGGGACCATTTTACCTCAGAAAGATGTTGGTTCCAATGGAGTCAGGGTGGAATCTCATCTGTCTCTCTCTGGCCTCCAGGTATGTTTTACTATGGAGCCTTAAATGAGAAGCTGTTCACAACAAAGCTGGGGAATTCCTTTAAGTGTGCCAGCAGGCAAACCTTCACCTTGGAGAGGAACTTCCAGATCCTCTTTGTTCATATGCAGCTGCAGGCATTTGACATCGTGGGTAACCAGTTTGGAAAAGGTGAGTAGAAGAATACTTTTCCACCCTTCCCAGATCTACATGTCAGCACTTCTGGTACCCTGATGGATGTAATCTGCTAAACTGTACCCCTACACATCCCACTGCTGTTTTCTCAACCTTTCCTGAGTTATTTCCAATACCTATGGAGGATGGAAAAATATCTTTCCCCCCTGCATTCAGTATCTTCTGTTTCACCTTCTCATTAAAAATGTTCAACTCTGCAGCCACAATCTTCTTCTCCATCCCTTTTCTCCTGGAACAAGCAGAGGTGTGCTCACCACCAGTGCACTGCCCAAACCCCAATGTGCAAAGTTCATTTTCAGGTCACTGTTCTCAATACAGCCAGATTTTAGATATTTTTAAAGGCTCCTGATACTTACATTGTCCCACAGCTGTAGCAGCAAAACTGCCAGCTAATAAGGGATATTTGTGAATATAAGATGATATTTTTAGAGCAGCTGTGTCTAGACATGATGAAATGTGCTCCTGAGGAGGAGCACAACTGGCCCACTCCCAGCTTCAGAATGAAACATGATGCTCATCTCTTCAGTTTGTCTTTTCTTGCAAAAGTGCCACAAAGAGGAATCAGGTATCTCAGGTAAAAGACAAAGACCAGAGATGGGACTCAGTGGGACCCTGTGGTCTCTTTCAAGTTGTCCATCTTCTCATTTCTGTGGCTTCCTCTCAGGGCATTTCCATACAAGAACTCAGGTGCACAGAGGAGCTGACCAGCTCTCCAGCCCTTCAGATGCAGCCATAAAACATTCTTCTGCCACTTGTCTTTCTGTGTGCTTACAAAATACTGCCCCTGTATTCTTCTTTTTACTTTAGATCTGTCTTTTGACTCAGTCTGTCTTTGACCAACTCTTCTTCTGTTAGGTCACCATTTTGGCTACCTTTTCCATTCTAAAAGGAATATAACGGGAAACAACATTTGGGGCTTTTTAAAGATATGGTCCTTCTCTACACTGAGAATTCCATCTCTGCTCTCACTCTCATGAAGTATTTTCATGGGATAACACTGAGCTGGAAGAACTCATGGGATCCCATCTGGTCCCCACATTCCCATTCAAATGTGTACAATGAATGATCTTATTTATGGGATTAGGTATGGCCTCACCTCTAGGAGAGACTCAGCTGAGAAAGGTGCTCTCTGTTTCTGCCTCCCTCTTTCCCTCAAGTCAGACTAATCTCTGCTAGTCAATACCATATACAAATTTAAATTAGTTTTGCTCCTACTCAGAGAGCTGAGAAAGCAGCTCCCACCTCTGAAATAATTCCCCTGTGGCTATAAAACAGTCATGAAACTGTTGTGTATTGGCTGCGTGCAGATTCTGAAAGAGAAAATCCCCAGTGAAGGAATGACTAAACACATCCTCCCCTCGGGTGTCTCAAGACTGATAGTTTCACTTCTGTTTCTCCTGATTTGCTTATCCATAAATGGGGAAGAAAAAGAAAACATTAATGGTCACTGGTTTCAAGTTCCTTACAATTTTGTACAGATTACAGCAGTATTACATCAATAGCTTGATCTGTTTGAGTCTGGAAATCTGTAAAAGGGCCTTCTGTACTTCAGTGTGTCAGAAACAATTCCTAGAGTTCATAGAGTTCATTCTTTCATTCCCAATGTTTCATCAGAGCAAAATGGCCAATTCAAACATCTCTGGCTTTCACAGCAATTAGATGCAAATACTTTTCAGCTCATTTAACAGCAGGTTACATTAATCAGACAGAGCTGTTAAAAGGCAGCCTCTAATAGAATGCTCACACCACTGGCTTTGTGGCATTGCATCTGGATTAGAGCAGAAGAGGATCAGACTTTGGGAAGAGCCATGTGGAGGCTCTGGAGCTGTGACATGATGTCATGGACTCCACACATTCCCTGGGCTCATTGCCCACTGACAGTGTAAAATTCCCCATGGGGGAAAAGCCCAAGCCAAGCTCCAGCCTGTGCCAGCACAGTCATGGAATAACAGGCAAGGATTTTATCTGAGCGCTGTTGAAACCTGCCTGGAACAGTCACGGGGGTGAGAGGGACATGGGGTGTCAGATCTCCCTCGTATCCTGGCTATAAACTGGATCTGCTGCTGAGCTGGGATGTACTGGGGGTGTTAGCTGGCCACACTGCCCTGCTCAGAGAACTCTTTGCTGTGCAGGTGCCACTCACAGCAGCATGACAGAGGTCTGTCTTTGGTCCGAGGAAGGACCATTCCCATAGATCTGATGGAAGATTTAGGTCTGATCCAATTCTGGCATAACACATTAGTGGTCATTCCCAGACACTGCCTTCACTTCCAGGATGACACTTGTGTTTTGGATTTGAGGCTGATCCTGCCATTGTTACTGGGTAAATTTTCCATTTCTATCAGTGGCCCATGTGGTGCAGTCTCTCCATAGGAAAGCTGCCAATTTACCTCAGTCTAGAAGCTCACTTTAAAGCAATAAGTTTCTGTTTGATCAGAGGATGATTTGAATTTGGGTAGGAACTGGCTGAGGAAGCCAGGATTTGTCCTCTCTGTATCTAAGAGGTATGTTTGGAGTGATATCTTTGGATGGTACTTCAAAGATACGATTTGTGTCTGATATCCTCATATGTACAAAACAATTGCAGAGGTACTGCTAAAGCAACTCCCTGGATTATGTCCAAGGCTTCTGCCTTCCTAATCTCTGAATGTTCTGAGTTAGCCACCATTATCCACAAATAATCTGAATTAAACAGAGAACAATTAGAATTTGATTTTTCTTAGAAAACACTTACTTAACGAGGACCCCTACTGCACTAATGATGTGCTGGACTATGGTTTCTGTCTCTGCCCTGATCCTCTTCACTGGGAAGAAGCAATCAGATGTCACACAGGAGGAGTTTTTGACCATGCAGGATGTCTTGCTCTTTATTTTCAGACTGGCACTTTGTATTGTGATGCTCCCCATCTGCTTTTGGGGAGAAAGCCCCTGCTGTGTGTGTGCTGAGTGGTGAAACAATTCCTGCAGATGTGAGGGAGAAGAGCCACTCTCTAGGGAAGCACAGAGCTACTGTAGAAGGGGCAAGGATGGTTTTCTTGAGATGAGGCTTAGCACAGATGAAAAATGTAGTAAGTATAGTTCAGGAAAAAGAAAAAAACCACAGAACAAAGCAAGGTCTTGAGCACCTCTGGCTTGCATTTGCCAACTTTTCTGGAATACACATGTACAGTATAGGAGTATGGCATTCTGCTATAACATGCTCTGATCTCCTTTTCTTTTCAGAAGAAGAATGCTTTCTTGACAGAAACAGCAAAATAGCTCCCATTGCAGTGTGCCTGAGTATCCTGGGATTGTTTGTCATTGTGTTTGCCACCTTCCTGATCTCCAGGAGGAAGCCACATAGAGGATATCAACGCATCTGAGGTGCCCTTGTGCTTCCAAATGTGTGCAGCAAGCAGAGAAGTCACAGGAGTTTCTGCTTCTGCCTGACAATTTCTCTGCCCTGAAGCCATATTTTTAAGTGAGATGACACCATGTGTTTACAGCTAATTAATGTTTCTGGAAGGAGTTTCTTTAAGGTGGAAAGGAGAGAACTCACACCTACTTTAGGCTATTCTTAGGATCTAATTTAGATGTAGTCCAAAATGAGGAGCCTTAATTCTCTCTGTTATCAACAAAGGAGGTCATTCAGATCACCTAAACCAGATTCCTAAAAATAGTTTAAAGCAAGCAGTATCACTATTCCCGAGAAAATCCATCAGGTTTGTTAATGATGGTTTAAACTTATCAAAAGATGTAAATTGGACCTTCTGGTGAATAAACCAGAGGGCCAAAGCTACAGACAACCCTGCTGAGTGAGAGCTCACTGAAAGCTTTTTTCGGAACACGGTGTGTGCCAAAATCTCAGGGGAGGTGTCCGTGTGACCAGTGTGAGTCCACTCAAGCAAGTGCTCACCAGTCCTAAAACACAGTTACATTTTCTAAGTGTCTGGGGTTCTCCCACTAAGCCCTTTGCAAAGACACAGTGGTAACTGGAGCTTAATATGTTCCTGGTCTTGTAAGAGCTCAGGAATCCCTCACATGCTGTTCAGACGTTGTCCTGTCACAGTGACCACACTGAGCTCAGGAAATGTCCTCTGTGGGGCAACAGGGTGGTCTCTTAATCCAGGAAGATGCCACACTCACTGGAAATGCCTGGGATTAAGTGACCACCACTGGAGCACCTACACAAGGTCCATGAGAAATGGAAATCCACTGATGCTGTATGGTCAAGGCTTCTGTGGGAAATAAAATCTTGCACAGGCCTTGAACAAACTCTGCCCAAGAGTGTTCCCCGGTGTGCTCACAGCTGAGCAGCTGGATTTTCATATGGAAATCATTTGGAGTTGCCTTAAAGCACACTGATACACCCTGTAGTCTATTTCCTGCTAAACCAATGATGAAGGCATGAGAATAGTAATTGCTTTTGAGATTTAAGTCCAGCTCATCTTCTTTGTTGTAACAAGGAAAAGCTCCTTGTCACAAAAGACTTACATGTGCAGAAATGAGCACATACACTCACATACACATTTGCACATGCCACACAATCTGCTCACTGAAGCAAATGACATCAAGATGATAAGAAACTATGCACAAACACGTTTGAAAAAGAGAAAATAATGTTCAATAAGAGCACATTTCCTCCAAGGAGTTAGGCTGATGGCTTAAATTTTACTAGTAAGAGTTTGGTCTGGAAAAGGACTGTGGAATGGCACTTATTAAACAAAAGGAAGACTGAAGTCATATGCAAAAATGCCTTGACAGTTTAATCTGTATCTAAACAAAATGGAAATGCTGGGAGCTAATTTAATTTCTATGAATAATGACCCAAATCCTGCACAGTTATTAATGGTGATGGAACCTCATTGGATTTTCACTGAATAAAATTGATGGTTATGCCTTGTTAGATATTCCCTTAGGTATTTTTAAAATAGTTTTGATATTTTACTAGTATTTCACCATTGCAAGTTTACTTATTTAAATGAAGAAATTCTTATTTAAATTCTTCCATTCTATGAATTATTTGGACATGTTGGTATGTGTGAAGCAGGAAACATGGCCATACTGCTCTATAATCAGTATAATATGTAGCTGTGGAAGTAATTAACATTCTGTAGAAGTGTTCCCTTTGAGTCTGAATGAACCAATACAAAAGAAGGATAAAGACAATTTTGAAGCACTTTTACACATGGAGAAACATCAGAACCAGCTGTGAGCACAGGAACAGCTGAATGCATTTATAAGGTAAAATAGCACAAGAAATAGGATACCAAACTCTCAAGCCTTGAATACAGACACTGTGATTTGGACTGTATTCAGCTGAATACTCAAATTGGAATGTAAGTATTTCAATTATTCTTTTGCAAAGGGCTCCAGCACTGTTCATAATGCTTAGTGAGCTTCATTGAGCTCCTTTTCCCTTCCTCCTTCACCCCTTAGCAGACAAGCAGCCACTGGACTCAGACCTTTGGCCTAATAAGATCCCTCTAATTCTCAGGGTTATTTAATACTATGAATCTGTTGTTTAGAAAGCTGACTTTTATACTCAATTAAAGCATTCACCTTTTCAAAAAAAATGAGATGCCTGGGAGGAAAGGTAAAAGGATGAAGAGCTTCCATTTGAAAATGAGCCTGTGCCTGCAGTAGGGATGTCACTGTCCCACTCTGCTACATGTGGACATTTTAACAAAAGTGCCTAAAGAAGCTCAGCATGCAGTCTAAGCTGTTCTGCCCATGGATCAATGGACATCTTTCCCTTGTCAAAGCTGAGTCCATTTCACATGTTCTTTGGATTGTTGGATTGTGTGATCTATGGATATAGCATTTGCTTGTTCTGTTCTGAAAAAATGCTTTATGTTAATATTCAGTCTTTTCAAAAATTCTGATATCAACGTGAGGACAGGAAAGAGTTACTAATGACTGCTACTGCTGTGGTTAATATTGTGACACCTGGCATTTTTACTAGAGATGATGAATAACGTTTTACCCCATAGTTATTTTTTCTTTCTACAGTGAATCAAGTTGTTGGTATTGATCAATGTTTGGATTCAGATTTACCTGATTTGTTCTTATGCTTTTTCTTGCTATTTTTTGTTTGCTATTTTTATGAAGCTGCATTCTGCCATTTCTACATGAATGATACTCTGGGCTTGCTCTAACTGGCACAAGTGAAGTGCATGTGGTGCAAACCAATGAAGCAATTGGATGGTCTCAGGAAATGCTGCCAACATGCAGCAAAATTAATCCAATGGAGTTAGTGCTTTACAGCAGTAGAATATCCATTGGAGAAATCCTTACTGCATCAGGAGATCCTAGCCTTGAAGTGCAACCTTTCTCCCAGCTGTGGCTCCCTGGTGCTCTGCTGCAGCTCCCATGCCAGACCATCCCCTGTGTCTGCACACCCAAGACAGAATGTGGGCATCCAGAAGCATGATGATGTCACATTTAGACAAATCACTGAGGAGTTTAAAAAGCAAGGTTTAATTTCTTTCAGTCCTTTTTTTTCTCTGATGGACAAGCACAAATTAAGAAGCAGGTGTTAATTCAGTTGAAAGAGGAAGGGAGATTAGATTGGCATCTTGAGTATCTGAACATGGCTTGGCTGATCACTTCTAGCTTGCTATAATGTACGGCTGCTAAAAATAACTTGCTATGAGAAGTAAGATATGCTCTTTATTTTTCTATTATTGGTATTTCCATAATAAAGGCTGTATTTAATCATTAGAGTGTGCATTGCTGTGTAATGATTTTACTTCTGAAATGGCTGAGAGAGTCTCGCATGTTGTGCTCTTCATGAAGCAAAGGTTGTTAGATGGAAAGCAGAAGATGTGGTAAAGATGGGGAAGAAGAAACAATCTCTCTGCTGCCAGCAGCTGATTGAGGAACTTGGCTGTTGGAAAAGTGCTAGTGAGGGCAGCAGTGAGGCTGTGACTCTTCTTAGGAATGAAATACCAGAATTATGCTTCACTTAATTTCTGGTGTCAGTGCACATCCCTACATGATGGATAATTTAATGTCATAAGGTGAAAACTGCAAGCCTCTTGATTTGTCCTTCAGAAGAAAAGCAGGGCTGCCTGGAGAGCAGGGGCACTTTGCTCTGCCCTTTGGCGCTTGTTTGGTCTGGTACAATGTTAAATTTGGGGCCAGGTTTGCACCTATTTAGGGGGCAAGCTTCCTTACTTGTTCATGTTTTAGAAGCTGGGCAGGTAAATACTCACTTGTGTGTGTGAAGTAGGCCTTCAAAGGCTGCTGATGTTTCAAAATTCTTTCTTGAAAATGTTTAGTGACAGATGGAGAAATAGTCAACTATTTTACTTAAAGGCAAAAAACCCCCATCTATGAGTCACACCCTGGACTGTCCCAGAGGCACAAAGGTTTGGAATTCATTGAAGAAACCTTTGCATTAGAATATTTAGAAGAAAAAAGGAGGTATATTTTAAAGCATCAATTTGAGCAAAATAAGTGTGAGAAGAGAGAGATTTCTATGGAGTTTCTATGGAGTCACAACCCTTTGTGACTGCAGTGACAAGATTTGGACACTACACTTTTTTCCTCCCATCCAGGGCTGTGGCCATTGCATGCCAACAAGGCAGGGAAATGTGGCTCTGAAGTTTATCTGCCACAGGAAAATAACACTGCTGGGCTTTCATCAGCATCTGGGCTTTCCCAGCTAGCCACAAAATGTCACAAAACATACATTTCTCTTTTTCTGTGAGTCTTATTGCCAATGTAATTGGTAGATCCCAAGTACTTTATTAAATTATAAACGGATTCAGTTTCTTACTTAGCTCTTTCTTCACAATTTTAGATAGGAGCATTTCCAACATACAGAAACAAAATAAATGGCTCTTGGGAAAAAAGGTGTTCAATCTGAGTCAGGATATCTGTGTTTATTGGAGACACAGATCTTGGTTTTGAACATTAGTTTTACTGAGGCTTTCCTTTATCACAAAAATGTTTGAAGACTATGAATCATGAGTCCAGACAATGCTTAACATCATTTTACCACGGAATGACTTTTTTGTCATCAGGTCAAGGAAAACAAATTAATATTTCAAATTATATTTTTCACAGCCTGCTCATGGAAAAAATTGTTATGAGCAAACTACTCAAATTATTAATCAAAGCAGCTTTCAAAATATGCCCAGCTTCCTCAATAAAATTTTTAAAAACATGTTGCCAACCCAACCTATCCACTGCATCAGCAGCAGGTTCACCTGGGTGCTTCTGGACAAGGATGTGCACATCAAATATATTACTGGTGTCACTGAGGAAATTATAATTTCTGCATTTCAGCTTTATTACACTGCACTTTCAAACATCTGCATGTACAGTCTGGTGATCCCACTTGACTTTGCAAGCCCTAAAAGCCGTGCTGGCAGAATGCCTCACCCAGAGCAGATATGCAATATAAATGAGTTTGCCACCTCCATTAGTTCTATTGCTAAAAGCATCAACTCCTCTGCCATCTCTGATTTATTACTGTAAAATATCTGTGGCTCTCCCCAGTGTCCAGCAGTTAAACTACATAAAATGCTGCCATCTTGTGTTAGAGACAAATTAAACACAATATTTAAAAAATCTAGATTACAAAAGGAAAAAGTTGGATATACACCATCAGCATCTTATGTTGGAGAAGATTGGAATGAATGGATTATGGAAAAGCAGAAGCTTCACTTAGTAATTTAGTTTTTAAAACCTCATCTTTAGAGCAAGTGCTGATCCCTCCTGCAGTCAAGTCCAAGGGATGATTTCCCCAAGCTGATCTGGTGTCTGTTTAACCTACTTGAACCATCCAGTCACTGGTGTGAGGGGTCACCAGGGCAAAGTAAAAACAGTGGAGCAAGCAGAGCTTGCCACACACAGAAGATGCTCTTCAAGTAAAGACACTGTCACTGCTTCAGAGTATGGAAAACGCTTAAGACACTAAACACTGCCACTATTGATAGCTTGTATATTCCTGCGTTAAAAAGCACAGCTGCTTTGCTATTTGTAAACAACAACTGGAAATACCCATTTTGACTGTGCTGGGGCTGGAGGTTTAGCAAGACTCCACACTGGGGTGGGCTGGGCCTTAAACTCAAAGATATTGGGAAGAAATTCTTGCCTGTGAGGGCGGGCAGGCCCTGGCACAGGTGCCCAGAGCAGCTGCCCCATCCCTGGGAGTACCCAAGGCCGGGTTGGATGGGCTCGGCAGCAGCCTGGGCTGCTGGAAGTGTCCCTGCTCAAGGGAGAGAACTGTAATGGGATGGGCCTTAAGCTCCCTTCCAGCACAAATCTTCTGTGGCTCTGTGACCTGCAAAGTTCCACAGCCTGAGGGAGCAGAATGGATCCTGACGGGTTTTTATGTTTTCCTGATGCCACCGCTCTGTGACCTCCTCCGCCTGCATGAGGCGGTGTTGGTGCAGGATCTGGAGATGTTGTTATCCGGGGATAGTGTGTGATACGGGGATGTTGTGTGATTTGGGGATGTTGTGTTATCCGGGGATACGCACGCCTTCCCAACAACGCTCACGTTTGTGTGTCGCTGTCCTATTAAAATTCCCGATGTTATTCCCGAAGCAGCACGCCCAGCTGAGTCCGTGCACCCACAGAGCCGACACCCATTGAGGGTCACGCACCGTTTCACATTCAAATGAAATGTATTCCCCCTGCCCTGCCAGCCCCGCCCCGCTCGCCATTTGGCCGCTGCCCCCGCGCAGGCCCCGCCGTGTCGCGCTCCCTCCCCGTGCTTCGTTCCTCCCCCTGCCCCACTCCCTCCCCGTGCCCGCTCCCTCCCCGTGACGCGCTCCCTCCGCCCGCCAACGCCCCCTGAGGGCTTTCCCCGCTCCCGCCCCGCTCCCCAACATGGCGCTGGCGGCGGCCGAGCGGGGCCGCGGCTGCCTCGGGGCGCTGCGCCGGCTGTGAGTGCGGGCCGGGGGAGGCCGGGCCGGGGCAGCCGTGGGTGCGGGCCGGGGGCGGCCTGAGGAGCCGGGGGGAGCCGCCCGCAGCGAGCACGGAGCCCGCTGCCCGGGCAGGAGGGGCGGGGGCTCCGCGGGTCGTGAGGGGGCACACAGCAAGGCCGGGCTGCTCTGAGCGAAGGAAGAGCAAATAAACCCTCCCGGGCTGTAGGGAACGGCTGCAGCAGCTGCCGCGGGTGCCATGGAGCTGCCCGGCCCCGGGTCGGTCCGCAGGCCGTCACAGCTGTGAATTCAGCGCTTAGGACACGCACCAACTCCTCCTCCCCTTGCTACAGCCGAGCTCTGCTTGTGTGGTGCCGAGGGCGTCCCGTGTCTTTTTGTCCGATATCGCTTATAAAATGCTGGACTTGATCCAAAATTCCGCCTTTCTTTTACATACTAATTAAAACAGTTCCAGGAGTTTGCTTTCACGGTTCTATCCAGTCACTTCACTGCCGTTATCTCATTTAGTTCGCTTTAATCATCTGAGGTTTAGCTTTCCATTTCTGTCTCCATAGCTCACTCTTGCTCTTTTACATTCTTTTCTCTTGCACCTTTGCTGTACAAAAGCACCTCCTGTTGCCTTTTTCAGCTTTTTTATTTTATGGTTGCTCACTTCTTTCCCAAATACTTCATGACTTGGCGTCTCTGTAGTAAACAAATGCGTGTTGTTGGCTGGTCTGCACACCAAAAAGAGGCTTTTTGCTTGTTTATTTTAAGAAAACTCCTTGATTATTTCTGTCTGAATGCTGCCAAAAAAGCAAGGGGATAATTTTTATTGTGCCCAATTGAAAGTACTTAGGGAGAGATCTGGTGAAGTTTGAGCAACTTCCTTTGTTATACCTGAATATGTTTTGTGCAAATAGATGTAGCAGAAGTTTCAGTGCTGTCCTCTCACCTGAAAATAAAAATAGCTCAGTTGCCACTTCTTCATATGCACTTGTAACACTTCTGTCCCTTTATAATTGCACAGGCAATGGAACCAAATGCGAATATTTGTGAAATGGGCCTCAACAATAGGTATGCAATTTATCTTCTTTAGCTACTAGTTAAAATTTCTATGTAGTGTGAATGGTTTTAGAGTATTGGTGGCTGCAGGGTTTTTTAATAAATTTTTAGTGTCTTCACAGTTTTTGAAAGCAGGAACCTGTAGCTAACCTAACAGAAATCATCTTTAATGTTTAAACATTTTGTATAATTTTATCTATCATATTTAGGTGTATGGAAATTAATGAAAAGGTTTTTTTGTTATGTTTTCCTCTGAGTCTTTTTGTGATACAAATGTTGCAAAGTCTGTGAGAATTGTTTGATAGGCGTAATAGTATTTAAACAATATATGAAGGAGAGTAAAGGGGTTTAGCAAGATCATTTAAACTCACTCTGTGGTCATGTTATCTAAAAAGTTATGTTTGAGAATTCAGAGATCTATTTTCATTTTATTGTTTAGTCTTAAGTTCTTTAGTTCTCACTGAGGAGTCTCTGTTGGTGTTGGCCTTACACCTATCAAGTTGTGTCTGCTGGCATGACAGTTTGTAAGTTGCTGCTTAAAAAAGCCAAAACAACGGAAATTGAGACCTTTTCTGTTTCTTTGTCACTGTGTGTCAAGTGCTCTTCATATGTAAATCAGTTCTGTGGTGAGGGACACAACACAGCTTTGATTATTTCCTAGCTAATCCAAAAGGTACACAGCACAAATATAAGCATCACCTGTAATGCAGAAGTGGGTTTTTTTAGGGTTAGGATATATTTATTAAATTCTAAAAAAGAGAAAAAAAATGGCTTAAGCATGCTTCTGCATAAGGACTCTGAGTTAAAAATTCTAAGAAAAGCTTGGAAATGCTTTTGAGTGAAGCATGCTTTTTTCATTATTGAAGAAATGCATAAGCTTTATAAATAATGTAAAAGAGACCAGAATTTTAAAATTGCTTTGTTTCCAGGAATGCTTTTGTGGCTTGGTTTCTTACTGTGCTCATCCTTTCAAACAGGAGGTCACAGCATAGGGAAGATCCTCATCGCAAACCGAGGAGAAATCGCCTGCAGGGTGATGCGCACAGCCAAGAAAATGGGCGTGAAGTCTGTGGCAGTTTATAGTGAAGCAGACAGGAACTCCATGCACGTAGCAATGGTGAAGTATATTCATTAAATTTGTGGCTGATGTTCATTCATAACAGTGTTTTCATGGATAAGTTGCATGTGTAAAGCAGATTTGGGTGCTGATGCAAAGTTGCTTTTTGCTTCTGTAGACCTACTGCCAAGTTTTCCTTGAATGGATGGAAAGTTTGCCTGGTCTGTGTCTCAACATCTGACATCTTTACAGGAAGTGCATTCACGTTTGGCTCTCTGAATCTGGACAGCCAGGGGTTAGAGAATAGGCTGTGATTTTGGGGAAAAAGTCAGAATTTGTTTCACCCAGTTGAACCTCTCCATCAGGAAAGGCAGTGATTTAAACTGCAGCCTGATAGGTGATACATTTAGTTCAGAAACTCATTTAAATTTGCCAGTCAACAGTCTCTCTTGTATGTGTTTTTTGTAAAACAGGCAGATGAAGCATATTGCATTGGTCCACCACCCTCACAGCAGAGTTACTTGGCCATGGAGAAAATACTGCAGGTTGCCAAGGTCTCAGCAGCACAGGTAAGGAGATCAGGACCTTATATGTTCTGTTACTTCCATGTCTTCAGTTCTCTCTTTTTGTTCATCTTGCTTTTCCATAATGATCTATGAAGTTTGAACTTTCTAAGCTAAACTGATACAAAAAATAGGCTGGTAACATTATTCTGTTTTAGGCTATTCATCCAGGTTATGGTTTTCTCTCGGAAAACACAGAGTTTGCAGAGCTGTGTAAGCAACAGGGAATCATCTTCATAGGTCCTCCTTCATCTGCTATCAGAGATATGGGTATTAAAAGGTATCTATTCCTGATTTGTTACTTGGTTATGCAGTTTACAGCTTGGCAAAGCTGATTTTGTTAACAGATGATCACTTACTCTGTAATTGTTTTATTCTGTCAATTTGCATTGTATTTTTACGGTTTTCTTCAAAGGAATAAACTCCAAGTTTATAGATTTGTATAGAGATATAAACGGTCAAGATTGTTCAGTTATTGGGATTTTAGTAATTAAATAAGTAATAATTCTGCTTTTCCAGAATTGAAGCATTTCAGTGTGATATAAGTAAAGGTTCAGCAGTCAGATTGGATGGGTCAAAATAAGCACCAAATCATCAGGGTTATTGTGGCTCTGTTTAGTTCATCACAGAGGATCTTATTCTTAGTTACTTAGATCAAAGAAAGATTTTTAAGGTATGAAGTATAAATCAAGAATATGGAAATGAAGTTATTACTGACACAGGAACTATATCATAGTAGTTAGAGAGAATTAACTTTTTTATCACCTCATAATGTGAGAGTAAATTGCCTCAGTAATTTAACAAGCTTTGCATGCATTTTGGAAATTAGAGTTGTTATGTGTGAGTGTTTTATGTGTGGTGTGAATGTAGGCTCTGTAGTGAAAAGTTTTGCCTTAGTATAACTTTAAATATTGTAGGATACAGTGTTGTAATTTGAAAATGTTAACTTTTGGCATCTATGATGTGGAAAAGCCAGTCAAATTAAAGTGTAATCCTGCTAAGAGAGACAAAAATCTTGGAAGCATGTGCTGAATTACAGTCCAATCCTGTGTAACCCATCTATGCAAGTAGTCCTGTTGAGGTCTACCCAGGATCTATTTTCATGGAGAGAATTACCATTGGGAACATTAGGTTGGAGCTTAAAGTAAGAAAAAAAAATATTATCATTCTAAATATAAAACTGTTCTGTCAAAGCACTTCCAAAGCTATAATGTCTGCTGCTGGCGTTCCTGTTGTTGAAGGTTATCATGGAGAAGATCAGTCTGATGAGTGTCTAAAGGAACATGCCAGGAGAATTGGATACCCTGTAATGATAAAAGCTGTCCGTGGGGGTGGAGGAAAGGTAAGGAACTCCTCTGTTCATCATGTGCTGTAAAGCTGCCGTGTCTCAGGATCTATAACTCAGTATTCTAAAAGAGAACAAAACCTGGAAAAGTAATTTTTGTTAAAATTTATTATGAATGGCCAATCTAGTACTATGAAATCTCATTTCCCTTTGATATGCAGAAGATAAGTGGCTGGAATAAACTGGAGGAGTTTTGTTTATTTCAATGGATCTCCAGTAATTCACATAAGCAGAAAAGTTGTGCTATGCACTGATGCAAAATGAGATGACTTTAAATTGTTACTCTGTGATAGCTTCTGTGACTTCTTTTCCTAAAAGTTTTATATGTTGCATAAGAAATTATTAGCAATACTTTTTTGTGTCTCAATATTTTTAATGAGTGGTGAACTCCCAGTCTAAATCAGATTTTTCTGTGAAATAAATGTATAAACAAATTACAAATAGAAAATTTTAGTTATTTCCAAAATAGCTAGATATATTTTGTAAAAAATAAGGGGTTTTTCTGCCAGTCTTTGAAAATTTCTATTCTGTTTGAGTACAAAATTGAATTTTTTTGCTCACTTGTATCAGTGGAATGATAATATCTGCTTTTTACAATTCTTATGGCACTTTCAGTGGGACTAGGTAGGATTACCTTACTGGAAGCTGATGCACAATTCTGTTAAGGTTTATGAAAGAAAGAAAAAGTGTTAGTTTTAAGCTTATTTCTCACTCTGTGTGTGTCACAAGGTTTTTCATTGTGTACTGTATTTTTAGATAAGTTTTTTTCCTGTATTTTAGGGCATGAGGATTGCTCATTCAGAAAAGGAGTTTCTGGACCAATTAGAATCAGCAAGGAGAGAAGCAAAGAAGTCTTTTAATGATGATGCAATGCTGATTGAGAAATTTGTAGATAATCCAAGGTAAGAAATAGATGTTTCAATATAAACACTGTAATGTTTATTCTACTGTTAAATAGCTTAGTTGTAGGATTAAAATCGGTTTTGTCTTATTTGCACTATGGAAGTTGCTAATTTGGTCAAAATTGTTTATAATTTATTGAATTTCTTGTAGTGGCCTTGTTTTGAATGAGAGGTATTAGAATGCTACTGCTTGAGAGACAGGGCAGTGATTGAGCTTTTTAAAATTGATTTACATCTAGGGAAAAAAAAATCACTCTCTGATATTTACACTATAGACCTTAGTTAAGCTGTGATGTTGTTTGTGCTGGCCTCAGGTGTCCTAAACCAGTTATTTAATCTTCCTCTATTTTGATATTTCAAATAGAAGTGAGAGTCTTTAGCTCATGCCTGGCCAATGAAACTGAAGCATCACTATAGGGAAAGCATTTATTGCAAAGAAATTGAGGGTCTGCTTATGCTGTCAGGTAGGCATGAGAAAAATCTCATTGCTGAGGTATTTCTTTTGCCAGCATCAGGATGGCGATGTATTTTTATTAGTTTTGTGCATAAAATAAAATTATGACACCTATTAGTTGTCCTTTGAAATGGTGTTTGAAGTGAACAATGTTATTCCTGAACCAGGGCTGCTGCTGCCTCTTGTGAATTGCTGCACAGTAAATTATGAGAGAAATAATCATTATCAAATTAATAGTGGTTTTACTTTTATTATAATTACTAAGTAAGAGGTAGCAGCCTTCAGGTAAGTGTCTTGCTTATCCTACAATCTGTGAGATTTCACTACAGTAGTTGGTATTAGGAATCCTCTTTCATTTAGAAGATTGAGTCTAAAACACTTAAAATCCTGTGTAATAGCAGCCTCACTTCTACATTTTTGGCATTTATTTGAGGGCAGACAGTTAACCTTATAAGAAATCCTACTGAAATGTACAAGTTTGACGTCTGTTTGGGGCATTTAAAATACAATAAACCATTTATTTTTATGGAACAGGCATGTTGAAGTGCAGGTATTTGGTGACCAGCATGGCAATGCAGTGTATTTGTTTGAAAGAGACTGCAGTGTGCAAAGGAGGCATCAGAAAATCATTGAAGAGGCACCAGGGGTGAGCAGAAAATTGATAACAGTTTTTAGGAATTGACATGTTTTTATAGTAATTGGTATCCCCTGTTGAATGTATGTGGTGGGTAATAATTTATTTGTAATTCTCAGACCTGTTTTAGTTGTTCTGCAGAAGATGTTCTAATTGGAAAAAAACCTCCATTCTTTAGGAAAATGATTCTCAGAGAAATATTTTGTAGATTTCAATATAATATAGATCAGGGTTTCACTAAATTTGTTAAATACTGTTAAATATTAATGTATACCAGGTTTAATATCACCAAACTTAACGGATTATTGTTATTGTTATTGTTATTGTTATTATTATTATTATTATTATTATTATTATTATTATTATTATTATTATTATTATTATTATTATTATTATTATTATTATTATTATTATTATTATTATTATTATTATTATTATTATTATTATTATTGTTATTATTTCCAGCCAGGAATTAGTCCAGAGGTTCGAAGGAGACTTGGAGAAGCTGCTGTCAAAGCAGCTAAAGCAGTGAATTACGTGGGAGCAGGTCAGTCTGGGGAGGTGCAGCTTTTAACTTAATGAGACTTTAAGTCTCAAGCAAATGGCATCTGATTGTTTTTGAGTATGACACACATCCCTCAAATTTTTGAGGTTTAAGCAAGTAATCATGTAGTTAATTCTGATGTAATTACAGATTTAAATTAGCATACCTGAGCTCAAGACCAGTGGCAGCTGAAGGACAGAAAGAAAAAAATTCAGAGCAGATAATTTGATCAACACAACTGTTGTTGGAAAGTGAACATTATCAATTAGTAAGTTTGAGCTGAGCAAGGGGAAAATAATTCCTCTTCTAGTATACAAAGGTAATACTTTATATGCAAACAGTGAAATCTTTAAAAGAAAAACACAAGTCACTGTAAATTCCACACCATTTCCCAGATGAAAAATAACCTCTTAAAATTATTTGTAACTTTGTTTTCTCACTGCTTTCTTTGGCTGTTTATTAAAAATAATTACACACCCTGTGAATATTCAGAATACTTCCAAACAGTCATGGTGCACTTTTTAAAGTGCTAATGAAATGCAGCTCTTACTGTAGAGAATGGCAACTAAACAACACAGGTTATGTAAATGTACAAGGAAACAACCCTTCTGCTTTTCAGACATCAGTTTTGTGACCCCTTTAGATTATTTGTATAGAATTCAATTAAATTCAGTGTGTCTGATTTAGAAATAATAGTCTTGGTGTAGTTGAATTAAGTGTCTTGGGTGTCTTTTCCACAAATGGAAACCTAAGATCTCTTTGGTGAAGTGTCCTTTTGTTAAATACTTCAGGAACAGTCGAATTTATTATGGACTCCCAGCATAATTTTTACTTCATGGAGATGAATACCAGGCTGCAAGTGGAGCACCCAGTTACAGAGATGATCACTGGGACAGACTTGGTAGAGTGGCAGCTCAGGGTGAGTGTTAGCTGATTTTATATGTTGGGTTTCCTGAGTGCTCTGTGACACTGCCTGTGAGAGGCCAGATGTGTTTCCTGATCTCATCTCCTGCTCAGCTGACAGGGTAGAGTTTCCTAGCTCCACAAGAGCATCTCACATTGCTGTATTGGATGTAGAGCATTGTGTAGGTGCTCTGAATTTCAACCAGTCCTCTCCCAGCTGTGTAGAGAGAAAACATTTTTAAAGTGCATTACAGGCAGTGTGGGAAATGGGAGGGAGTAGGGTCCTGATCTTTCTCTTGCTGTGCTGAAAGGTTTCTAAAACTCCAATTGAAATGTATCTGTGGCCCAAAAATCATTCTTGCATCTGTAGGAGGCTGTAGGAGGAAAAAATCTTCACAAAAACTTATGTCTGATGTTATACCAGTATAGCCACAATCTGAAATAAATGTACAGAGGACTGGACTGGAGCAGGGGATTTCCTCACACACCCAATTTGCAGAGATTATTCACACATTCGAATGATCACAGGAGGTTTTGGGTATTAGGGAGCTTGAAATAAAACCCAGTTCTGTTTGGATAAATCCAAAAGTGAGGACAGCAGCTTAAGTAGTGAGATTAAGGGTGGGGAAGTATTTACTGTAATCAAAAAGAAAATTAAAATGGCAAATGCTGATGGAAAAAGAAGGAACATTTTCTTCCTTATCTAGGCATGGAAATTGGGAATTGAATCCTGACTTAGAACAGGGATCAAACAACACTGGAAGAAAGAGAGAGAGAAGGTGGACAGGTTCAGTGGTCTTGGCACTGTTTTTGTCCTTGTGCTTTTTAAAATGTGCTTCTTAGTTGTTCATGTTTAGAAAAAAGATAGTTAATATTTCATATATCAGCACTCCAGAATATTGATCCTGTATTAAAGAAAAAACCTGTTGTTTTCAGGTTGCAGCAGGAGAGAAGATTCCTCTAACACAGGAAGAGATCCTGCTCCAGGGCCATGCATTTGAAGCTAGGATATATGCTGAAGACCCTAATAATAACTTTATGCCAGGGGCTGGGCCACTGTTGCACTTATCCACACCCCCTGCAGATCGTTTCACCAGGATAGAGACTGGAGTCAGGCAAGGTAAAACTGAAGGCAGTGATGGAAGAAGAAATAATTAACATCAAGAACTTTTCTTTGTAAGCATTTACCTCTTTGGCCTAAATAAGTTTGTCTAAAAGAGTGTTGTTATAAAGACAAATCCCTACAGAATTATTCTTCCTTGTTCTGTTGGTCAATCACTGAATATTTTATTTACCTCTTCTTTATCTCTACCCAAATTAATGTCCACTGGTTCGGGGTGGTGATATTCTCCTCACTATTTAGCAATCCTGCATTCTGATTGCAATTATAAAAATAGAATTTGAGTAATGTTACAAAAATTTATACAAAGTCTGTGCTGAAGTTACCCTTGAAATTGAAATGCAAGGTCACATTATCATGTCTTGGAACAACTGTAATCTTGAGAGAAATGTGGCCATGAGTTGTGCCCCAACTGGGTGCCATGTGGTGTCCAGTACTCTGCATTAGCAACTTTCATAAATACTGGGCTGCATGTTAAAGCATTTGTTTTTATTGCCACATTGTAGGTGATGAGGTTTCTGTGCACTATGACCCCATGATTGCAAAGCTGGTGGTCTGGGCTGAGGACCGGCAGGCGGCTCTCAGAAGGCTGCGCTACAGTTTGCACCAGTATAATGTAAGTGGGAGGAGCCCAGTGTGATAGCACAGCTTCAGCCAGCAAAGTATGCAGAAAACACAGCAGAAAAACAAAAGTGGTTTCCAAAAGGAAGCCTGCATTGCTGTTGCCATTTCAAATTCATTTATTGTTTGCAGAAGTTGTATATTTCCCAATTTGCAAACTGGTTTTATTGGTGGGGTGAGTAAAAATAAGTGTGAAGCCCAGATTTACACCTAGATTTGTAAATGTATGGTATCTTCAGTTTGAAGATGCTCCTGGGACTTTGTGGAAGGGTAAGGCTAAACAACATTTCCAATTGTAGTGCAGGCTTTCTCAGACTTAAAGGGTTTGTTAGGTGGAATTTTTGTCAGACAATTTTTAGTTGTAGTTTTTAATTTATAAAAAGAACTAATTTTTTAGACTATACACGTGGTAAAGAAATATGCTGTCAGTTCATTTTAAGAAGCATTCCATTCTTCCCCTGTGAAAACTAGAGGCATTATAACTGTTTTCAAAAGCGGAATTCAGAAGGTTTGGTTTGAGGTGAGACTGAATATTACTTGTGCAGAACTAATTTACACTTTTAAATCAACAACATGGACATAACTGAGGTAGTGATAATGTTGTGCCCGTTATTGTTTTAGCTAAAAATGAAATTTACTGCAAGGGAAAGAGATAAAAGAATTCTCTTGCTTTTTCCAGAATTTTCTTAGTAGTTCTGTCAGTACATGTTGACAGCATAACAGTTAGCAGTTTCACTGATTTCTCTAAAATAATACTGTTTTATTAGGTGTATTTTTCACTACAGGAAATAGATAGTATCTAGTAAACTTATGGAAGTCCCTGTTCCTACTTTTTACTATTAAAATATCAAATATGGGATACTGAAACTATTGTAACTCATTTTTAATAAGAAGCACTTGTCAAGTTAAGAATGATCTTTTAAGTACTCAGAGCACCATTTTCCAAAAGTAGGGTTTTTTCTGAAATTACCTCCTGTTACTGTTTCTGGAAAACTTGCTCAGCTTCACAGTGGACAAAGGCAGCATTTAGGAAAGAGTGTTTTGAGAAAGTAGCTTTTGGGTTTTTGGAATTTTTTTTTGGTCTTTTTACAGTCAGTGGTTTAATTGGTAATAAAACAGACCAGTTGAATGAATTACATTTTATTGATAAACTTTGTGAGCAGAAAGCTGTGTATTCATAACTCAGTTATGCTTCTGTTTCTTTACAGATTGTAGGATTAAGCACTAATATTGATTTCTTACTGAGCCTGTCAGGACACCCACAGTTTGAGGCTGGAAATGTGCACACTAATTTCATTCCTCAACACCATGATGAACTATTTCCAACCAAAAAAGCAACTCCACATGAAGTTATGTGTCAGGCAGCTCTAGGGCTCATCCTGAAAGAGAAGATGCTAACAGATGCTTTTAGAGATCAGTCAGATGGTAAGGATCAATGTTTTGTACTGTTTTATTTTATGAGTTCATGTGCAGCTATTTAATTTGGATGCTCTTTCTTTGCCCTACTTTGTGCCTGCTCAGGGTTCTGCATTCTGGCATCTCCCAGATATTTACATACAGAGCAGACTGTAACTTTTGTTAAGGGTCAGATATGGAATGTGTCACCACTGTGAAGTCCAGAGTGCTTCCCAGAGCCCTTCAGACAGGGAGTATCCAAAAGACCTTGAGATTCATTGCCACTGACACTGTGAGCTCTTTGCTCTTGATAAGCACAAGCAGTGACCTTCTGCCTCTGTTAGTCCTACAGCTGGCCCAAAGTCTGCAAACAAAACTGGCTCTGCTCAGAATGGGAGAGGCAGTGGGGTTTAAAGGAACCCTCACCTAAAGGTTAATCAGGACCAGCTATGGTGTAGTTGATTATCCCATTCTCTCTGGTCCTGTTCAAGGATGTGTTCATGGAAAACAACCAGTGCCCTTCTTAGTGTCATGTTTTCTCTAGGTCACAGAGCATCAGTTTATTCAGTGTTGAAGATCAAGGAATTGTTCCCCTCTGTGACTACAGTAGTTCCCCAGTCTTTTCTGTGCAATATAAATACATAAATGTGAAGCTAGGCTAGTAACAGTAGGAGAAGGATTTTAAGGCTTAAGTTCTAAGTGTTGTTTTTTGCTGAAGTAGAATGAAAATAATGTCTCTATGTGTTTTGTGTTTTAGATAAATTCTCACCCTTTGCATCCAGCACTGGTAGAAGAATAAATATATGTTACACTAGAAAACTGTCTCTGCTGGACGGGGAAAATAGTAAGTTAATAAAAAAGTGTGTGGATGGATAAAGTTATTTTAACTATGCTTGAAAATTCAGGCTAAGAAACAGCATAGAAGCAGTATGAATTTTATGCAGTGTAAACTGGGAATTCACAGAATTGCATATTTAATCCACACTGTTAGATCCTGAGGACATGTAAACCAAATTCACATGACTACTAATTAATGCTCATCATTTAAATTAATGAGGTTGAGATTTTAAAAATCGCAGTGTCATTCATTTTTTTTTTTTAACTTCATTTTGGTATGAAAGAGCTCAGTACTTTCTGCCCTCACAAAGTTGTTTTCTGTCCAGATAATACAGATTTCAGAGCATGATTTCAGGTGTTGATCTTTGAAAGAAGACTTGTCTGGAATTTATTATGAAATCTACCATGTGTAGTAAGCTGATCTGAAAATACTTGTCTTTATCTTAGTGTTGGTAGGCCTCATTTTTATCAAGAAAGCCTTGATACTGATTAGATGTCATAATTCTCTAGATACTCTAATTAAATCTACTCACACATGCATATTTTGTTTTATTAACAGCTGTGGATGTAGCAGTAAGTTACAATCAAGATGGGTCATACAAAATGCAGGTACAAGTACAATTTTTTCACATACTTCATTAGATTAAAAAATCAATTCCTTGTAGAGTTCTCTTAGCATTTTGTTACTTAAGTTGCTTGGTGATTGCAGATGCAGGATTCTTTTTTTAGGAGTTTGCTTGTATCCATTGCTGTATATTGTTACTTTGACCTGAAATTATCTGTGCTAGATGCTGGATTGGCATGGAAGAGCGATTAAAATGCTTCTGAAAATAAGGCTAAGAACAGCGTTTGTGTTTTCAGTGTTTAAAGGTCTTATTCTTTATTTTCCATGTTAAATTTGTCTTTCTAAAACATGGGAAGTTAGATTGAAATCTGCATTTAAAAAGACTTTTTTTCCACAGGACTCCTGCTTTATTCTCTGCATGAGAATGGATCTCCTGTGGGATAAATAAAAGCTTTCTAGAGCATTATCTGCAAGATAACATTTTATTTTGAAGATGGAAACTGGAGTGTGATTAGCAGCTGAGGAATCTGGTTAGATAATTGAATGATACCCGATAGAATTGGCTTCTTTGTCCATGCTGTAGAGCTCTTGTAGTAAACAGCTCAAGGTGCCTTAGTTGTAGATAATTTTGTGTGTGCACATGTGAGAGGCTCCAGTTGTGGCTTAAGGGGGTTGTGTTTGGCTGGATGTTGAATATCCTTCTTGCATCCCCTGTAGTTGAATGTCTTACTCTTTCAGATTTGGCACCCAGAATGGATCCATATTCAAGAATGAAGTCTCTGTAGTTCTACTTCTTGTTTTAATAGTCAGAAAAAGGGCAATTAAGAGAAAAAGTATTTATGAACTGCTTACAGATGGGTGTAGTAGAAAAATGGGGATAAAATTATTGTGCTTTCAAGGGTATAACCACATCATGGTAACTCAAACCTTTACTTCTACTGATATGAAAACTGAGAACCCACATCCCTCCTGTAATACCTGGGTTATTTTGAGTGTATTGATTATCTGTGCAATGCCTGACAGCTTTTACACTTGAGCCTTATCTCAGAAGTCACATCAGCAACAATTAAAAGAGGCTAGAAGGGATGTAGGGACCATTTGTGGAGGGAAGTGTAACTGGGGAGAGTGTAGACTCCTAGGGAAGAAGGAAGGGGATTGACATGGAAATGGAGAGCAGCTGGAGGTAAGAGATGTAAAGACATAAATGGGGGCTTATTGTGAGGTGGACAGTGCCTCTGGAGTGTTACAGAACCTGTCCTGAGGCACATCAACCAGGGCAGGTGGCTGGGCCTAGAACTGGCAGGCACTCACTGCTCAGGGCTCAGTGTTAGATCAACAGGATCCTTTCAGTGCATGTTTTCAGTGGAAGAATAATTTGCAACTGTGTAAATGAAGACTTGAGTTTCGTTTCTGCTTGTACCATCCTGAAAGACCAGCAAGTCTCTGATCCTTTGCTCAGTGATGTCAGACTTGGAAGTAAACATGAGAGTGAAATGTAATGTATTCACCCTTGTGTTCCTACAGTCTGTGTGCTGCAGTTGTGGTACAGTGCAGCTTCCACTGAAGGAAAGGGTGGGAAGGGATGAAGGGTACTCATAAGTAAATGACCTTTCTGTTTGATCTTTCTTTAGCAGTTTTGGTGTCTCATTGGCACTGTTTCCATTACTGCTCTGTTCCTTTGTAGGTTTACTGAATATGTTGTAGTTCTTGTCCTGCAAGCTTCCATGACAGAGGAAGTCACCTCTCTTTTGGAAAACATTGTGGAATGTGTCAGCTGAATACTATGGATTCTTCAGTTTGAAAAAAGTCAGGATGCTAGGACAAATTAAAAATATTGGATTTTAATAGCATCATTAAACTGAATATTCTGGGGGTTTTTGTTTGTTTTTCTTGAGAAATAGTATATCTTTGTTTAAGATAAAAATTGTCCTGAGTGGACAATTTTTTTTTTTAAATTCCAGAGTTGTCTGTGCAGAATCACAGGTTATGAGGGTACAAATACAATCTTTTGATTTATTGCTTGTGGGAGGTTAACCTTTGTCCTTATGAAAGCATTTAACTTTCAGATTCAAGATAAAACGTTCCAGATTTCTGGAGAGATCTTGAAAGAAGGTGATTCACTTTACTTGAGGTCTTCAGTAAATGGGACAGTGTCTAAGTCCAAGTTGGTCATTTTGGACAACACCATTTATCTGTTCTTCCCGGTAAAGTTCCTTTCTTTATTATCACAAATTTAAAATTTTGGAATTTAATCCATGTAAATGAACAATAGAAATTGCAATAGAATGTGAAAGAGAACCACAATTTCAGTTTCTTACTTTGATTTATGAAGTTTAGATACTTGTTGGATTGTTGTTCTAATTAGAAATTCATTGCTTATGGTGAGTGAGAAAATGAATTAAGTTTTTGAAAGTTAAAATACATTTGGTGAGTCAGGTTTGGAAATGATGGTTTAGGAGGGGGGAACACAAAATACTGAATTTGTCAGGTATTTAAGTTTCTCACAGAACAGTAGCAAGTACTTCAGACTCACAATTATTTGAAAGGTCTTGTAACTGGTGTTTTAGTTTCAGTTACGTTTTTTAAATTATATGACAAAAAATAAATTAATATTGGTCAGAGGAAGGATAACTTCAGCTAACATTAAAATATGCAATTATTAGTTACCATGGCATTATATGCATTGCATATATGCAGAAAGAAGAGGTATCCTAAATTGCATTATTAGGTTGGTAATTTTTTATTTACAGTTAAAACATTGTAAGGCCTTAGAGTTACTCAATAATAATGTAATCAAAATAAATAAATTTACAGCCCATCTACTGGTGCTGTTATTTCATGTTGTTAACTCACCTGTCCTGGATTTCCTTTTTGTAGGAAGGCAGTGCTCAGATTGGCCTCCCTGTGCCCAAGTACTTGTCTGCAGTGAGTTCAGGGGCAGAGCAAAGCGGAGCTGTGGCACCCATGACAGGCACAGTAGAAAAGGTAATTATAACAACATGGATGGGACCTGAATTCCCCAATATATTCAAATTTACTTTGCCAGAAACAGTGCTTCTGTACTGCCAGGAAAGAGCTGGGGCCAGAATTGTCAGTGCTGTGTGACTTCTGATTGGAAAATGCTTTGTTTACTCTGAGTTTTCAGCAGCCACCCAGGGCTTTTTAAGGTTTCCATTCTTTCTTTAGAGCTCTGGAAGATCTGAGCTAATGCTACTGCTTAAGTAATTTTTTTTTCATCTTAATTACTTCCCAAGTCAAAGCTCCCTGAAGTGTTACAGGCTGTTTGGTTCATTTCATCTAATGAAAGAGTGAGATGCACTTGGAAAAAAAATACTCAGAAATGCCTCTTTTGTTAAGCTGTGAATTTATTTCATTTTCTTTAGCTCACCAAGTCTTGTGATTCTCTATACAGTGACAAAGTTTCAACAAAAAGATTTTCCATAGAGTTTAGTGGTTGAAGGATTCAGTCACTAATAAAAAGGCATGAAGGGTGGAGTACATGGAACATGGATCTCTGACATCCTGAATGAACACTCCAAATCAGATTAATTGTTGAAAAATGAGGTGGCTTCTGCCATCTTCATTCTGGATGCTATTTTAAAGACTTTAGGGACTGGCTGCAGGAAGAGGTTCTGCACTTTTCTCAAAACAGAATTGCTGAAGCCTAGAAAGGGTAGAACATACATCATCTCTTCTAGTTTCTTCTTTGATGGGTAAATGGCTTCCTGGTCATCCTGTCATCTGGTACTGACCCCCTTTCTGTAGGATCTGCCTTCCCTTGAAGAGATCTGTCTAGAACTATTCCCTATCTTGAGAGCTCAGATACCCAGACCAACAAAAAATAAAGATTAATATGAGGCTGTTTTGCAAAACCTCACTCCCTCTGTGCAGTGTGTTAGTCAAGATCCAGCTGATTTTGAGTGGTACAGACATAAATGATTTTTTCCCCCAATTTTCCCCTGAATTGCAGGTGTTTGTGAAAGCAGGGGATAAGGTTCAGACTGGAGACCCTCTAATGGTTATGATTGCTATGAAAATGGAGGTAAGTAACATGTAAAGGTTTTAATTACTGAGAAAATAAAAATCTGCTCAAAACTTAATAATTTTTTTCTGCATTATTGAAGTTCAGTGTAGAGTGCAGCTTGCAGATATCAGTATCACTTCATCTGCTGTAACATCAGTGTTGTGTCAGACTAGATTTCAGAGGATTATATTTGCTGTTACTTTACTAACAAATGATTATATAATCCATGGTATTCTGCAGCTGTTTTAACATGCATTTGGGTGGTGGTGCCAGGCCTTCTGTCCCCTCCTCTCCTTTGACTTTTCTAGCACAAAACTGTCTTGGTGTGAATTTTGCTCCCTGATGGATGCAGGTACTTCAGGCAGAAATTTAGTAATGGAGACTTTGTAAATATGCACAGGATTCTTCTTGTGTATAACCCTATTATTATTAATATTATTATTATTAACATCATCATCATAAAGTTTTATGAAGTGCACACTAAAGATTCCATGTAATTATCCACACAGCATGTAGAGGACTGGCATTTTGGTCATTTTACCTTGTCATAGAGCTTGATTGTGGCTCAGACTGCTTGAATTACAATTTGTGTAGCCTGAACTGGTTTGGTTTGACTATTAGTTTAAAATAAACCTCAATTTGTGGCAGCAGAACTAACACTGTTGGGAAAATCTGCCTTTCTCTTATTGTGTTCTTTTTTAAATTACACTAAAACTATATTAAGTAAAACTGTGTGCACTAAAAAAACCCAACACATAAAATTCTTTGCAGTTGGATGCTAGATGTGTTTGTGTCTCTCCAGCTGATATCCAGACTGACATTATCTGAATAATATAAAAACACTGAAATATAAAATGTAAAATTCAAAAAGCAAATTATTATTTGAAGATTTCTTAGATGTGAGGATTTAATATCTGACCTTAAATGTTTTGATGCTACACTAACCCTATGTAGAAAACTACCAAGAAGCAAACTACAATATCAAACTTGCCTGGTACAATGACAGACAGACCATTTGGGTGTAAGCTTGCTGTTCCTTTACTGTCATTAGTAGCTGTATTTGTGTTTTATCTGCATTTTTGCCAAATATCTGCCCCCTGAAGAGACCTCCTGTCCAGAAAACAGAAATATCTTTAGTAAATCTGGAAATTTCTCTTACGGGAACAAATCTGCTCTCTGATTACCATCTTGGATTAAAACTGGATTATTTCTGTCTGGTATTTATTACAACAACAGAAAGTATTAGTGAGGTAAAATAACACTCAGCTGTTAATACTGACAATTCATATGATGATAATAATTCATATAAATACACTATATAGCATTTTGCTCCCCAGTATACTTATCAAATATTCATGAGAAATTAAAACTTGAAAATAGACTAGAATAATGTTTAGGAGAAGATTTAAAATAAAGCATGTCAGAGGAAGGAATGTAGTGTGTTCAAGGAGTAATACTGGCATTTACTGGAGAGAGGGAGAGGGGAGGGAAAGCCCTGAGTTGTCTGCTGTTCACTCTGGCTGTGTTTCTGTGCAGCACACCATAAGGGCTCCCAAGGCAGGAGTGATTAAAAAGGTCAACTTCCAAGAAGGTGCCCAGGCCAACAGACATGCTCCACTCGTTGAATTCATGGATGAAGAGGCAGAGTCAAAATAAAATTCAAGGAAGGTGCATTTTAATTTTTTCTACTTTGCTGATTTTCTCCCAGAAGATTTCTTCATATTTTCAGCAAACTGTTTTGTATGAATGGGGGATTGGTTTCCTCTGCACTTGCTGCATAGTTTGACTGTAAATTATGCTGACTTCACTGAAATTTGGGTATCACTATACTGTAATTGTATTTATAACTTGTGGACCTATCTGATTGTTGTCCAGTGGTTGTTTGCCTGTGGAAAGGCGTTAGACTGGAAGAAGGTGTGAAACTCTGAAAGGAACAGAGAGGTTAATAAGGACTATAAGGTACAGACAGGTTGGGTTCTTCTGCCTACTTATTCACAGCTGCCTTTTTTCCCTTTTAATATGTGAGGTTTGATTTGAAGGAAATCTGAAAGACAGTTGGTTCTACTTTCTGGAAAAATTCCTGTTTGTGGCTTATGTTTTTGCCTTAATAGGGAATTTAGGATTGTTCCTTAGCCCAGAATCCCTCTCAGTCATTTCTGGTGCATCTCTTTTTCCTGTTTACCTCAATAAGTTGTGAAAATTTGCATTTCAAAAATTATTTTAATATACCTCAAAATATCTGGTACCAAGCATTTTTCAAATACATTAGCTACACTAATCAAAGTTAAAATGTAACTGCTTTCCAAAAATACCATTTGAACTTTAAACATGAAATAGTAACACAGAAAGATATACTTATTTAATACTTTGTGTGCCAAAATACAATACTGACTTAAAAATCTTGATTACTGTTACTATATTGTTCATGTTCTAGTGTATTTCTTACTGGCTGGAATGAAGTACACCACAGTCTATAACAACATGAATGTTAGTAATAGATTTTTTTTTGTATCTGCAGGGTTTCAGAAAGGAAAATTGCTAGGTTTTTGGATATGGAAAGAAAAAGAATTCTCAGACTAAGCATACTCATCATTTGCCATAAATTTATTTTAACTTATTTAACCAGTACCTTAGAGAAACAAGGGAAAGAAAACTTGTTTTAATTGTTGCAAACTTTGAAAGTCTTCTCATCTTTCAGTTAATGTGAAGTTCTATTATCATGTAAAGTTTTGGTATGCTAATTTAATTCAATAATCTGTTTTATACTGCAGAAAGGAAAAATCAGATGCTGCAGTGCTCCCAAATCTGTAGTTCAATCTGTGCAAATGGACCCTTACCTGAAATCTCCTTTCTGAATCAATATACAGTATCATGGGGAATTCTCTGATCTGCTTTTATAATTGTGCAGCCTTGTCTGCAGTGCAGAAAAAAGTGGTAAAAAAAGCAAAGTCTGTGGATGATCAGTATATTAAAAGCATATTTTAATACTTTTCAATTTTCCTTCCTATCATATGGTCACCTAGCAAATAATTCAACTCCAGTGATCATCTTGTAGAATATTGCCACAGTGATTTTTCATTATTGCCAAATAAAAATTAAGCACAACTTGGAATGTTTGTTTTGATTTTTCTCCATTTTGTTCTTTCCTTGGTTGTTTCTGTTCATGAATTGGGTTAGAGGGTTTAAGCAGCTGGTTTTGTATCATCTGATGATGATGAGCACAATCTGCAGATCACATTTAGTAATCCAGATACCGTGATGGTTTCACTGCAGGTAAGGTTAGGCACTTGTTTTATCCAGAATTGAATCTCTATATAGAAACATGAGCTCAGCCCAGAAGAAACCCAGCAGCTTGGCATTTATTTTATTCTCTCTCTGTGACATGGCTGCACTGAATCTGTACCAAAACATTAAAACTCCCAGCAGGAGGTTCTGTGCCCGCTCAGTCTGCACAGCTTGGCTGCACACAGCCAGTGCAGCAAAACATTCCCTGGGAGCTGACAAAATGTCTTCCCTTCAGAGCCAGGGGAGACAAATAATCTCACCAGTGCTCATTTTCCCTCACTTCTCAACAATTAGCTGTTAGGTTTTTATCTCTTTCGGTTTCTACTGAAATAGATTTTTCAGATAGTGATGGTTTTGTTTATTTAAGAAAAATCTCTTGCAGAAAGCACTGTCAGAGTTTGCACACTTGAAATGTTTTACTGCAGTGTGATTTCATTGAACTTGGAGATGCTCAAAGAATTATTAAAGGTAGGTTGTTCCCATACCAGTTTCTTAGTTAACAAAATATTCATTAATCTTCAGTTTATTACAAGTAATTTTTTGTGTTATGAATGTGAATTGGTCAGAGCCCTAGCACAGTAACATAGCTGTTGCTGTTGTTGTCTCTAAAACACTTAATGGCAGACTAAGAAAAACATTAGTACACTAATTGTACTTAAGAATAAGGGGTTTTTTTAACCTTTTATACATCAAATATCAATACCATAGAGTCACAAAGTTTTCAGAGTGTATTGTATCCCTTGTTGTAATGTTTGCACCAGCTAGTTACCAGGAAATCCTAGTTTCAAGTCTTCATGCTGATTAAAAAATGAATACTCAAGTGGTTTTTGGCAGGACCTTTAAAATTTAGTCAATGGTAGGGGAAAAAAAAGTTCATCTGGACACACAACTCTTTCATTAAAGTAACTTGTTGATACTGAGATACCAACCAGTGCACTATCACAGGTATATTCACTGCTGTTGATAATCCTTGAGCAGATCAGGAATTGTCTGTGTTGTTTGTAACAAGCTCAGCTGTGCTGAGTAGAATGTGTTTACTGAACAATCAATAGCAATTGATTAAGTTCTGGACTACCAGCTTTTACACAAAGTATATTCTCAACAGGTACTTCAACTTCTTGTACAGTTATGTTCCAAACAGAGATTTTTACACACAAATGCCTCGCAGGCAAATATCACTTAGTGCCTCTATAATACTGAGGCATATCCTTCTGCATAAGAATTCCATTTGGAAAATAATATACACTACTGAATGCTGTGCTAAAAAATCAATATTGCAGAAATTCATAATTGAAACCTTGATATTTATTTTTATGTGATCCAACTGAATTTCTTGGAAGAGAGCCTGGATTCTAAAAGCAATGTTGAGACATTTGATGTTAGCTTAAAACCTGTTGATTATACAATGAATTCACATTAAAACAAACATGGATATTCTGGTTGAATACACCATGTTTTTTATTACAGCAGTAATTAATAAAACACATCTGGAGCCCTGCTGGCTTTTAAAATCATAATGGTTGCTGGATTGTAGCTTTAATCTGTGTCCTGGTTTCAGCTGGGAGTTAACTTTGTTCCTAGTAGCTGGTCCAGGGCTGTGTTTTGGAGTTAGTGAGAGAATAATGTTGGTAACAAACTGGTGTTTTGGTTGTTGCTGAGTCCTGCTTCCTCTAAGTTAAAGGTTTCCCAGTTTCCATGCTCTGCCAGTGGGCAGGTGTACAAGGAGCTTGGAGGGAGCAGAGCTGGGACAGCTGGCCTGAACCGGCCCCAGGGACATTCCATACACTGTGCCAAGCACAGACGTGGGGGAAGCTGGCCAGGAGCCACTGATGGCTGCTTGGGGACATTCTGGGCATCAGTCAGGGTGCACTGAGCAACTGTAGTGTGCATCACCTGTCTCTACTGCGTTTTATTTCTTACTCCCTTTGTTGTCTTTTCATGACAGTTGTAGTATTATTAATATATTTTATTTCAATTATTAAATTGTTCTTACTTCAACCCATGGGTTTTGCCCTTTTTTTCCCATCCTTCTCCCCATCTCAGCAGGAAGTGAGGGTGGTGAGTGAGCAGTTGCATGGTACCTAATTGCTGGATGGAGTTAAACTGTGACAGACCTTTTTGGTGTCCAATGTGGGGCACAAAGGGTGGAGATAACAACAGATCTGACCACAGTGTGAAAAACAGCTTTGTTACAGGCATTCATTATATTAATTTAATAGTCAGTGGTCACTGTGTTGTTTGTTCTCAGAGCTGTTGTGCTTGTTCTCAGGTTTGTGTCATGTGATGATGTCCTTGGTGTCCAAGTTGCCTTTGTGCTGTTTATCACCTCTGGGGGCAGGGCTAAGCTTGATTCTGTTGTACTTTATTATGCTGATTTATGGTATGATAGAATGGCTGGTTGTAAAACAAAGGAAAAACAATCACAAATGGGGGTTCTTCCAGGAAAACTGCTGCTCCAGTCTCCAGTGGGCAGTTCCCCACACAGAGAGGAAGAGCTGATCTTACTCCTGATCCTATGAAAAAGAAATTCAAATCCATTTTTATAAGAAGCAGGGAATCCTAAGACCAGTACTGGAGAGACTCTGCCTCCAGCCAGGTGGAGGAGAGGGACAGGCAGGGGTGGGATCAGATGGCCTGGCACAACAGACCCACAGGACTGTTAGGCTCTAGCAGATACCTGTGCACACTGCATCCTAATGCCATCAAGGCAGAAAGGGGCAGATCCCATTTTCCTTTGTTCCTCATCCCACTGGATGTGAGCAGCTGCCAGCTGGTTTAAACCATGACAGCCTGTTTTCCTTCAAACAGTTCTGGTGCCACAGCAAAGCTCCAAAGTGGTGAAAAAGGCTGCTGCTGAGAGCTGCATCCCTCTTTAGCCTCTCTGAAGAGGGAGGTGACATCTGGGCTGTCCCACTCTGCTCACTCACACACAGTAACGCTCAGTGACCAGTACTGGGTGGGATTTGCTACCAGAGACCCCATGCCTGCTCAGTGTCCTGGGCTAAGCATCCCAGAAACATCAGACACAGCTGCTGCTCTGCAGAGTTGTAAAATGAGGTAAAATATGAGAATAAACACATTTAAACCCAGCAGTGTTACATACAGCTGTGGTTCATGTTAATGCACGTTTTCCTTGAGGCCTGCCCCACTGTAGTGATGCAGGCAGCCAGTCACATGCATGGAGGTTACAGTCAGGAGAATATTACTGGCCAGGTGGTGTAGCCATGAGCCCAAGAATCAGTTTGCTGTTAGAACAAGGAGGAGTGGAAAAGGCTGAATGTGTGTAACATGTGACAGGAGGTAAGAGCCATCTTACTACTCTTGCTTTGTACAGCTGCAGTGTGCCTGCCTTCAAGGCAAAAGGCTCTACCTCCAATATAAGTAACTGAAGTTATTGTTTTGTATACTAATACCAAAACATGTGCTTTGCATTGGGATGGCTGATTTTTACTACATTGAAAATTACAGATGGACATACAGAAAATCACTAGGGTAGGGAAATAATTGTGTCTCAGTCTTCTAGATTTTTGAAATCACCTGTAATTCTTAGTAGTGAGAATGGAAAGCTGCTTACAGTTCACAGGTGTAGGTTTTAATCATGAAGCTGTGATGGCACTGTGTGGATTACAGCTTGGGAAAGTTTCAAATAATTTTGGTTACAAACATCATACTTTGTATTACAGAAGTTCTCAACTAAAAAATGTCCAAATAAAAATCAACTAGCTGTGTCAATTTTTATTGCCCTCCCATTTTATAACTCATATCACTTAAAATGCCTTGCTTTTAATATATGTATCTCAGTACTTATTAGTTTTTTTTTTTAAATACAGAAGCCTAGCACTCTGTTGCCTTTCAGGTGTCCTGGAAAGTCTCAAGTTTATTCAGGCCTGCCAGGGTATGGTGGAGCCCATGAGAAATTTCCAGATTTTCTTAGGCTCTCTGACCTGATTTTGCTTTGTCACATAAAGCTGTCCTGCTCCCTCCCAGAGATGCTGTCACATGGAAAACTGCTCCCTACAGTGCCTTGGACTGGGTGTAATAACTTGTTAACCTCTTGTGTAATGCAGGAAGGATGAAAAACTTAATAGAAGGTGAACACCCTTTCCTGCAACCTATCAACAACAATCTGATATTGGTGCTGTGTCACTTCAGGTTAAATTGCTCAGGCACCTACAGGACTCACTGTTTACTTCCTCTGTGCTTCTTTCAGTGCAGAAAAAACCCATAATGGGCTGACAGAGACATTCCAACTGTATCAGCTGAACAGCACAACAGGAGCAGAAAATTGGGTTTGCACCTCTGGATGCCTACAGAGTGGCATTAAATCTTCTTGTGCAGGATAGTTGATGGACTTTGTTCTCTCTTAACCATGGTGTCAGTTTGCAGGCAAAGGGCCAGCACTGTAAACACCCTATGGCTGTTCCATCAATATATGATGATTTGGTGCTTTCATTTTCTACAGCACAAAGGAGCTGCCAAAAAGATGTGGTTAGAAAGACATGTCCAGGCCAAGCTGCCTCATTGTTATCTTTCATAAAACTTTGGGCCTCTTCCTCAAAAAGTGCTCTAAGTGGAAGTTCTCAGCCAGGGGATTACACTAAATGGATTCTGCTTTGACCAAACATGAGACTTATTTGCTCAAGGAGAAAGCTCAGGTCAGTGTAAACCAGCTCAGTGTTATATTCAGTTATGCACTTGACACAGTTGGTTTTAAAAAAATAACATTACAGCCTCATTTTCCTGGGGTTCACATGAGAAGATAAAACATCATTGGCTCGCACAACAAAACAAGGCACGTGTGTCAGCCTTAAAATAAATTAAACAAGTCATCATGTTACCCTGGTCACGGTGATTATGCTGTGTGCACGTTGCACAATGAAATTTCTTTCTCCTCTGTGTCACTGGGTGCACATGTCACCTTCACAAGCAGCAGAGCTGGGTATCCCTGCTCTAACCTGGGGCTCCATCCTGCAGGGAATTGTACAAAAGGAAATTCAGGTAACTTACAATTTTTGGGGGCCTCATGCTGCCTCTTGCTTTATAAAACATCTGGTTTTGCTCAGAAATGGTGAGGGTGAGATTCAGACAGCACACACACCGTGCAAGTGCCCATCTCCAGCTGTAGGCAGGCTCAAGCACGTGGATATGGGTGGAGTTGGGGCAGTCTGCCTGTGTCCTGAGGTGTGTGCCTGCCTATTGCAGTGAGCCGTGTTTAGAGAACTCAGTCTAGTCAGACCATGGTGGCCAAGAGCTCTGGGTAAAATGACCTCAGATTCAGAAATTCAGCAATATCCACAGAACACTGCACTCCCACTAAAATGAGTAACACTAGACTTACAGCTTAAAAGGCAGCAGGAAGCCACTCCTTCTTTCAGGTACAGTTTCACCTTAGGAGTGATCCTGAATTGGAAAAAACCCCACAAGAAGTAGCATGCATGCTGTGAATAGCAGCAATATGCATTTCACATTTTAAAATATATTTCATTATCATATCACTGGTTTACCTTGTTATCTGCCTTGCTCAGAAGCAGTGAAGTATGATTTTCCAAACCTTATACAAGAGGAATTCATAATGTAGAGCAATTTGGTAAGTTAGGGAGATCAAATCACAAGCCAGTCAAAAAACTAAACACAAATACAGCATGCCCCATACATTCAGAAAACCCACTAAGACTTTGCATGACAAGAAACCTGCAAGATCTGCAGATATTAGAGAAAAACAAACCACTTTAAAAATCCTCTTTCTCTCCTGAGGAATCTCCTGCATGCACAGCTCATCTCTCAGATTATTGTTACATGTCACAATAATTCTCCAGGTCTAAACTGTGTCTTCAGCTGGCAGGAGGGCTGTCACAGCACGTTACAGTGATGGCAATTAGCTAACTCAATCAAAGAGATTTCCAGGTTTGGCTTTACCTGCCGTGGTTACGTGGACTGAGCTGGCGTGCAGTGTTCATGGCTGTTCACTGGCCAATTTGCATCCATCCCCAATTTCAAAATTATGCTTTTTGGTAGGATTCAAGGTATCCAAGCAACTACTGTCTCCAAGGACAGCTGAATTCAGCTATACTCCAATATACTTGATATCAAGCTCTTAATTTTACTGTTTCATACCCTGGCAAAATTGGACATTTAACAGAACAGGCCTGATTTTCCTTACCAAATACAACTTAACTCCTCACACTCCCATCTATGCCTTGCTCTGATTTTCAGCAAAGTAAGCAAGAAACAATTCAGACCGTTTTTCTATAAAAACACATACATTAACTGTGGACATCCATGATGAGGAACAGCATTTTGAAGTCTTAATTTCCCAGTGGTGTGTGCAATCATATAATATAAATACAGAAGCTTACTTTAATAGCTGCAAGCTCAGCAGGAGATGAGAGAACAAGATCAGATCTCAAACCTTTGTCCTTCACAACAGCAGTTTGCCACCACTGTGAGTTTTATCAGCAAATATTCTGCTTCCCAAAAACTCCCTCGGCTGCCAAAAGCCTGCAGTAGGTAGAGTAAGCTTTCCTGGGAAAAAACAACTGTCTGGGATAGTGGTACGAACCGTGATTTAACCACTGCAGCCCCTTTTGCTAGTGCAGCTGTGCTACTGCAGGAAGAGCTACGTCTGTCCACAGCTCCCCAAAGGGATCGCAGCCTGGAGCAGGGAAATCGGGGACATCTTACAGGCGTGGAGATGCTCCTCTGTAAAGCGGCTGCCCCGAGACTTCACCTTGCCCAGGTCCCCGCGGCTGCTCAGCAAACGATTTTGCCTCTTCTGCGAATCCATCCAGGAAAGCCCGGGGGATTTTCCCATCTCGCCCTTTCCATGTTCAGCTCCCCGGGAACGGCGGCCGCACGACCCTGGGCTCACACCGGGCGCTCGAGAAGTGTTTGACCTTTTGGTACTGACGAAACAGGAACACACAGGGAGATTTCCTGACAGAGCTGCGGGTCCCGGGGTGAGGAGCGCTGGGACCCCGCACCCCCGCCGCATCTCCTCCGAGCCCACCCCTTAACAGGCTCCAGGAGGCTGGGGGGGACTTTCCCCTCCCTCCCCTTCCCTGCTCGGGCCGGGTCTCCCCGGTGCTCGCCGCGACCTCACGCCGAGCGAGGGCCGCCCGCCGCCCGCTGCCGCCGCTCCGGGGAACGCGGCCCGGGGCCGCCCCCCGCGGTGGCTCCCGGCTCCCCGCACTGCGCATGAGCGGGGGAAGGCGGCGGAAGGGCCCGTGAGGAGCCGGGAGCCGCCGCCGAAGGAAGCGCCGCCGCCGCCGCCGCCCTCAGTGTCCGCCCGAGCCGGGAGGGGAGAGGCCCGCACAGCCCCCACCATGGTGAGCGGCCGCCTGGGGCCCCTCTGGGCCCGGCGCGGGGCCCCGGGGCCGGGCAGGGGCAGCGCGGCCTGGTCGTGGCGCGCTGGGTGTCCGGGAGCGGCCGAAGGGACGGTGTCGGGGGCTCCGCAGCCGGGCACGATGTGCTGGCCCGGGGGCTGCTCGTCCTCCTGCCGGGCACGGCAGGGCCGGCGTGTGGGGCCCGGGCCGGGGCCGCGGGGCGGGCGGCGGGGGCTGCTCCGGGCAGGGGCCTAAGCGGGGGGCGCCGGGATCCCGCCCAGGCCTCCGACCCGCGGGGCCCCGACAGGCCCCGCACGGCCGGGAGGGGCTCGCTGGCACCTGGTGTGAGGGTTCAGGCACCTCTGCGAGACAGCGGCGGTGCTGTGGGCAGTTCTGTGCGGGCTGTGCCCTGCGCCTGCCCTGTGCCTGCAGCAGCGCTGAGAGAGGGAGTGCAAGGGGCTGCCAGGAGCCAGGGGTGCTCGGAGTTCTTCCTCAGGATTTCAGGCATCTCAGGGCCCATTAAGTGCTGTCAGTTCACAGGGAAACTTGGGGGTGTTGGTGCTTCTTGAGCTGGGATTATGTTGGAGAATTTCTGGATAATTGTTCTAGGGTCTTGGTTGGTTATATTCATAGGAGTGTTGCCTTACAAAGGTCCTCCTAGTAAAGGTCTTGTAAAGGTTTATCCTGCATTTTCTCTGTAATACTGTTCTTATAGCTGAGGATTTGCTGTGGACTCCCACATCGACTGACTTTCTCCCTTGCTTCTTGTGGGGGGAGACTGCAGTATTTAGAACATGTGCTTGTTTTGTTTCCCTAAACAAAAGAAAAATTTATTCCTTCAATTTAATTAAGGGGGCCCTCATTGGTTTCTTGCACAGTGTCTAATGCACCAGAGGGAACAGTTTACAGTAGTACTCCAGGCTTTCTCCGTATTCAAATGTTGTAACAGCTTTAGCTACTACACCTGTACAATTTAAAGCAGTACTTTTCTGTAGCAGGGATCTAGTGTTAGGAACAGTGTAGGGGGGAATCTTAAGATCTACTGGTGTATGCTTATTGATATAAAGATATTTTGTACTTGCTGTTAATACTATTCTGACAAGCAGTGTTAAAGACGTATTAAAAAAATTACAATGTCACCTTTAATTGGTGGAGTTATGTTGGCATAAAAATTTGGTTAGCCAGCATTTAAATTAGTGGTGTGCAGACCTCTAATAAACTTGTCACTATGTAACTAGTATAATTTTTAATTGAATAGTTTGATGTAGATCTGTGTATGTGTTTTTTTTATGAGAGTTTAAGTCTGAGTAAAGTTCAGACTGTAAAGGTGTCTTATTGTAATTCTGCAGGTCTGAGACTGTCTCAGTGCTTGCACAGTAATGTTACACAACTTTTTATGAAGACTTTTTTCCATAAAAATCACCTAGAGCTGTCCCACAAAATATCCAGTATAGGCAGGCAAAGTAAATACACAGTTGATTAAATAGACACTTGATGTTGTGCATGTACATATATTATTGGCTGGCTGTGAGATTAGAAATTTAAATTGAACAATACTGTAGAAAGTAGCATTATAACAGAAATAGTGAGGCCCATTATTCAGAGAATAACTTCTTGTGAGAAACAGCAGAATTCTGTCTGCTTGGTCTTCTTGGAAACACTTAACTGAAGAACTAGCTGACATATTCTGTGTAGCAGCTCTGTACTGCTAGATTGGTATTTATCAGATTGGAGGGACTTGTGAATGCTCCAGTCATGGCCCTGAGCAGAGCTCTTAGGCTCTGTGCTAACAACTGTGTTGCAGGTTATGCTTGTTAACTCCAGCACCCAGGTGAAAGGATGACATAGACCCTCAAGTGGGACTAAATGATGGGCTGCAGCTTTTAAAAGTAGTAAATAAGATATGGATGGTTTCCAGTGCCTGGGTGTAGGATTCTGTACCTGTTCCTGTGCTATATCAAAATCCTTTGTTTGATTAGGGGAAAGGCAGGGAGACTTCACAGAGATCTGAGGATGCCCATGCAGAAACATGAGATTCGATGTCCCATTTTTCTACCCATGTACACAACTGCTCTGGCTCATCCTCCCGGTGGCTGTGGCCGGGTAGTTTGTCCGGCACAGCCAATGCCATGGCACAGGTTCCTGCAGCTGGGGCCTGGCTCCTACCTGTCCATGCTGCACTGCCAGGTAGAGCAGTGCTGGCAAGTCTTAGCAGTGCCCATATGGCCAGAGCCTTGTGCCTTCAGGACAGAGCTTTCCTGCCCTTGAACCATCTTTGTCCTAGATGTGGAAGGGACACCACCCTGCCAGTATTCCTTGCAGTGCTGGGAGCAGGCAGCCTCTCTTACCCGCTCTTCATTTGAGCAGCTGAGCAGCACCTGTGGAAATGGTGTTCTTCACCTGCCCTGTTGGAGTGTCACTGCTTCATCTCACCCTGAGGACCATGGTGTCCCCATGGAACAAGGCAGAGCAGTAAGCTGGTCCATTTTACTCTGAGCCATCTTCACTGCCTGTACAATTCTGAATGATGTAATGAATTTAGAGCTGTGTGTGGTAATCGAGGCAAGTGTGTGATTATCTACATCTTTATCCACAGCCAAGTGCTAGCCTTGTCTCTATTTACATTATCTATTATATTGTCCAGTTTGTGTTCTTGAAAAATATTTCTGTGCTGATAAATACATAATTTCTTACTGCAAACCTCAGCTGACAGGAAGTTGTAAAATTTAATATTAGAAGAATTTCATGTCTGACGCTGTCTCCTGTAATGTTAGTGTACTTCATGACATTGTTATGTGATGTTTAACTCAACAAGCTATTCTGCAAGGCCAGCTGTTTATATGTGTAATCTGTGGTGCATATGCATGTCTGTAGCAGTTGATATTAAATATTTGAGGTTTGGTTGTCCCATAGTAAAACTTTAGATTCTTGGCATTACACTTCGGATGGAGTAGTCAGAGTGCTAGACAAGATGGTGCATGATTTTGTTTCCTCTCCTAGCTTACCAGAAATCCCTTTGAACTAGTACTTTAAATCACTTTTAACTAGAGCCACAGAAAAAGTATTCAAGAATATGAACTACTCTGAGAACAAGGTGTGAAATTTATTATGTAGCTCTTGATATTTTACTCATGTTTTATGGTGCCAATGCAAATATACAGTATGAATAGAGCTTCTGCCCCAGACCAGAGTTAAGAATGCTAAACAACTGGTTGCTTTATGCTGCCCCTTTTTATTTGGAAAAGCCCTGACTTTTTGTGTTTCCTTCACCTCTCAGGTTAGCATGAATTACCATTTTATCTACAGCAGTCTTTTGGGTAGCTGTATATTGCCCTTCTGCCTGAATGCAAATACTGAAATTATTTTATCCACTAAAAGAACATTGTAGAGCCTGGAAAGTAACTTTATATGTTGAGATTTTTCCCTTGGATTTTATATCTCAGCAGACTTTGCAGGTGTTTTTTGTTCTGTTCTGCTGCAGTCAAATGGATTTCACATCAGTTTGAAACAGAAGCTTACAAATGTCCTGACATTCTTACTTTGTGTGCGTTCCCTTAAAGAAACTGCTGTCTAAAATAAAATGTAGTTGAAGGACATGTTTGTTTACATTATGCAGAAACTGTGGCTATTTACTTTCATTGTTTTTGTCTTTACCTTAGATTTTTTTGGTAGTATACCTGTGTGTCATGACTGTGGGTTAAGATGCAGTTCTGTGTATTGGTAGATTTTTGTTGTAATTAACATTTTTCTTACCAAAGAAAAATACTCATGCTTCTGCCTTTTAAGTTTTAGCTGTGTGTTTGTGGAATTCAAGCAGTAAAGCAGACATTTTTAGGTGTGTTGTGGTTCCTTTCATGGATACAGTGCAAGGTGGGATGATTCAGGAGCAGAGCTCCCCTCGTGTCGCATCAAGGGACAGAAGTGGCAGTCGGGTGAGGGCTGCATGCCCGAGCCTCTGGGATTGAGCTGCTGTCTCCAGGGTCCTTGGGAAGAGCAGGGATGCTTCCCACAGCTCTTGCTGGAGTCTCAATGCAGTCAGTGTAAAGGCCTAGACTTTGTGGAGGTTGGTGCTATTTTAGAAAAGGCTTTTACCTGTCACATGCATGAGAACTTAACAGGCTTTTCTTCGAGTCCTGCCTGAAACAAAAGCACAGATGTCACATTGTTTGAATTCCTTTACTTAGCAGTGAAACTAGCAGGATCATCTGTGTCAGTGGCTGGGAAGGGAAGGGTGCACAGCAGTTGATAGCTGGGGAGTGACTGGGTGAGTGCCTTCCTTGGGGGCCAAAGGAAGTTTGGGCAGCAGAACTCATCATGCCCTGCTTGACAGCATGCTGGTGGCCACATGGAACATTTGAGCCAAGTCCAAAGCAGGACTCCAGTAGAGATGGATCCTCAGCTCTCTAGTCCAGGCACTGTGGGACAAAGGTTGGTGCTGTCTCCCAAGAACATTATCCAGGAGAGTGGAGCCCTCATTTGGCTACTTGCTGTCCACAAAATGGTGATGGCCAGTGTGCAGAACTTGTCTTTGAATCTGGGATGACTAAAAACAGTGCAGAAGATAAGCAGAAACAATGTTGTAGTCAGAGTTGGTAGAGGAGTTCTAGCATTTTTTGTTCCCAAGACTAGGAGAAAAAAAATACTTGGAGAAATAAAAGTACAAGTTTTTTATTTTTTATCTGTAGTTTTTCACTGAGGTATTTATCAAGGAAAGGATATTGAATTAGAATATTCAAATTTGGTACTTCATGGTAAGAGGCAAATCTTCACTTTAAAATCAAAGTTATAAAACCAGATGTTAATTAGAATGAGTGCAGTGTTATGAATCTACACAATGTAGCTTTTCATTTGGAGAAGTTATTCTGTGTTTTAAAAGTAAGGTTATCTGTCTTGTGACATCCTTATTATGAAAGGTAGCTTGGATACCGCACAAACTTGATCAAAGGCTTGCAGAACTAAATTTTTCCTTTTCCTCTTAGCCCACGAAAAACCAAGAAATAAGAGTACAAATTTGTTTCATTTGCTTTCCATTGGTTTTCATTTGTATGTGTAGGCAAGCCGCGTATCTTTTAAATAAAATTCTATCTTCCTTTTTAACCTGTGTTAAAGTTGAGATGTTTGAAGTGGATTGTGTTGCATTACAGTGAGCACAATTTCAGTGTCAGGTATTTGTTGCCCGATGACTGTAGGATTAAAGGTTATGTGCTGCTCTGTATTGCACTTAAAACAGTAATAGAGTATTAGTGCTCAGTGTCTAGAAATAGCCCTTAAAAGTGCAGAAGGTTTGGAACCTGTTCCTGCTTGAAGTGTGGGTTTTTAATGTGCTGGAAGAAGAGCTATAATAGGATAATAAAAACTCAGCAGTAATTCCATCTCTTGCTGTCCTGTAGCAGGCCTGCAAAGAGTGTCCAGTCACTTAGGATGTGGAGTGTCTTGTTCACATTGGCAAGGTTCTGCAGAAGCATTCATCACATAAAAAGAAAGGGCTTTGACACTTCTTCAGTAAATATAAACTCATATTTGGTTAGGAAAAATATGATTATTCAGGAAAAAGATTATGGCTGCACAGTGTGATTTACTGCCTCTTATACCTTACAGAATGTTGTACTGATTATTACAGTACTGATTGTACTGTAATTAGCTGCTTGATTCTTTGCAATTTCAATCTTCTTTTAAAAAGGTTTTATGTTGTTACTATCACTTAGGGAGCTCAAGCATGGGAAAATCTCATGTACCTATGTAGAATTTAAATTTTATCATTAAAAGCATTTAAGCTGCAAGTTTTTGATGCAACAAATTGCACTCTGTTGTGTGACAAGATGCATAACACACCACCTTTTGTGGTCCTGGACATCCATGGTAAAGCCTATTTAAACCTGTTCCTTTTTGTGGGATGTCACTGCTTTTGGAGCAGGACAGAACAAAGCCTCCTGAGGTTTTACAGAGTACTCACTATTATATGGGATATACATTTGTGTACATGTTTAAAAAACATCAAAATACTGAAGATTAAAATCAGCAGTTTTGTAAACAAAAGAAAAAAGAAAGGAAAAGCTAAGGTAATTAAGTATGGCTGCCTTATAGTGCAGCTGAGTCTGGTGATGCAGCAGTCTGGCTGTGTGGAACTGATTAGAGCAAGCTGGTAATTGATAGTGAAAATTAAATTTGGGATTATTGTTTCATCTTCATTTGGGATTTCATTCAGTGGCTCGTTTTCATATATCTGAGTTTACAGTACATTTTAACTAGCTGCAACTGAAAATCCATTAGTCATTTCTGGAAGTCGTTCCACATGGCTTTGTCAGTTGAAACAAAGTGATTTTTGTGGAAGTGTGAGCTCAGTAGTGCAAGGTGCTGAATGTCTGCTGGAGCCAAGCATGGACAGCTGGGGGTGCACAGGAGCTGCTCTGGTGGCTTGGCTTTTACCTGGAATCACGTCTGAGAATCTCATTTTCAGAAATGTGTTTGTACCCAGAGGTGCAATGTGACAAACTTGGTCAAGAGAGTGAAATAAAGCAGTGACACATAAGAACTTTAAAAACAGTATAGCCAAACTAATATTACTCTGTTTGAAGTCTGCAGTCTGAGCTAAAAGTTTGGCTTCAGTTAAGTGTTGTAGGTATAGGGTCACGTTGGTTTGGGGGGGATTATTTTTATTAGAGGATACTTAAGCTAAGGGTATAATTCTATTTAGTATGCTTTGTGGGTATCAGTTTAAATATGATGCTCTTGTATTTTTTTTCAATGGTGTAACTCTGAAGCTGATAACTATTCTTACAAATAAAAGTGTTCATAGTCATCATCAAGCCACAGAAAACTGATCCTGACTTTTATGACAGATGAATTTGTGTTCTGAAGCGTTAGTTTTTTTGTAATGATAATGTGATTGAACATTAATTATCTTTTGAAATTAAGAGCTTGAGCACATACTGCTCCTAAATCATTCATTCTTTGGCTGCATTTTATCACGTCTTGGGTTCTTTTTTCCCTTTTCCTCCATATTCCCTGAGAAGGAGCTGTTGAAATTACAGTTACAATAATGAACAGAATATACAAGTTTTGGTTAGAATACAAAGTGAACGAAAAATGAAATATCTGTGCCATATAAGAAATCCATTCCCGATTTAAAATTTACCAAGTTGTAACATTGAGAGTCTTTCCTTTGACTGTATTGAGTGAACTGTTGAACTGAATTTGGGTGTAGTGCAAGAGCTGTGGTTGCTTTCTCCTGATGAGCAGTTAGTTTTGTGTAACTCAGACCCTTGAAATCCTGAGTGAGTGTGCTTCTCCTCATCGGAAATATCCTTGGGAATCCCTCTCTGCTGATAAGCAGCAAGTTTGCATTCAGTTCTGGGCTAGACCAGGGCGGGATGGCTGGGTCTGGGCAGGAGGCCTGGAATTCCAGAGCTCTCACCTTGGCTACTCACTCCCCCGCCTGCCTCAGGCACAATTACCTTTTTTTTTCTTAGCTTCGGTTGCTGCACCTGTGAAATGGAAACAATGCCTCCTTGCAGGAATGTTTTGCAAATTATGTAGGTGGAGCTGAGAACCTTCAAAGTGAAAAATCTCTTTAAAGAAAAAGAGGTGTTTAAGGTATTTCAGTGTGTAGCTCCCTGAAATGGATGAGCCAGCCTAGTCCCCTGCTGCCATCAAGAGGCACCTCAGGAGATCCCGTTCCGGGTGTGGCCCTGCTCCTGCAGCAGCTGGGACCGAGAGGACACCAGCCTGTGCTCATTGGTGCTAAACTGTTCAGTGGCCTGCTCTGCCCCACCTCTGGAGGAACTTCATCAGATATTTTGATATCCCGATGCTTGGGAAAATTATAAAGATACTGATTTAAAAAACATTAAGAGACTGGTTTTTATTTACTTGTGGTTGTTTTGTTCAGTAGACATTTCTAGTTACAGTATTGTCTGTTTTCACTAGAACAAGTTGAAATCATCACAGAAGGATAAAGTGCGTCAGTTTATGGTCTTCACACAATCTAGTGAAAAGACAGCAGTGAGTTGTCTGTCTCAAAATGACTGGAAGTTAGATGTTGCAACAGACAACTTTTTCCAAAATCCTGAACTTTATATACGAGAGAGTGTTAAAGGATCTCTGGACAGAAAGAAGTTAGAACAACTATATAACAGATACAAAGGTGAGTACCCTGAACTTTAAGGCTTATTTCCTACTTGTAAAATTCTTATTTGAGTTATGATTAGAATTATTATTAATTCTTATTCTAATGTATTGGTGATGCTGTGCTCTCATGCTGGGAAATCCTAACTGACTCAGCTTTGTTTTTCTCTGCTAATAATACAAATTAGAAAGGAAATATAGGTAGGTTTCTACTTCACAGGGATTACATGCAGTTACTTTATGTGCTCTGAATGTATTTACATTTATAGGACATTAGGGTCTGAGCTGGAATTGTGTGTACAGTGAGTAATTGTAATGGTTAATGAGGATTTTGGGTGAATCTCCTGGAGAGGATTTATCATCACACAGGACATGATCCTGACAAAGGAAAAGGTAGCATACTAGGGATGGGTTCTACCTCACTTTTTATTCAGCTTGTTCTCTTTATCAGGTAGTTACAAACAGAGTGTAGAAGAAAACAAAGTCCCTGTATCTGTTATACAGGCAGTGTTCAACTGATACCCTGCCACATAAAGTGGAGTCAATAGAGCAGAACAAATCCTGTGTTTTAGCACTTAATCTAAAAATGAGTGCTCTGTTTTCTGTCAGTTTTCCTATGTATTATATGTATAATCCAAATACCGTTTTGGTGAAGTCTGAGTTGGCTTGCTTTAATAGATTTTTGTTAGGGCAGTAGAAATGTGAGCATCTCACTTCTAGAGCAGATGTTGATTCCTTTGTGGAAAGAGGAGTGGGCCTGGCTGACTTGGAATCGCTAATGGAGCAGTGTGACTTCTCCCTGGAGGTTACTGTGTCCAGCCTCCTGCGTGCTGGAAGCCTCATGGGTGCCAGGAAATGCCCAAACCTGCTCTTGGGGCAGCTGTGGATGGGCTGATCTGGGTGTTGGTACAGCTTGGAAATGAACACTGCAGAATGGCTTCTGATGGAACACAGCTCATTGGTCTGGCCAAAGAGGCAATAATTGAGTGTGCTGGGGGGGAGAACCACTGTGCTCTGTAGGAATGAGTCAGAAGATCCTGCATATTATTAGGCAGAAAACAAATGTTTGTGGTGCTTTTGTCTCTCAATGAAAATAACACGAGCTTCATTGTATGGGAGGCTTTATTGCAGTAACTGCCTCAATTGTTAAAGCTTAACCATTGTGAACACTCATTTAATTTTGTTTTTAAAATACTCTCTTATAAGCCAAAAATGACTTCTTGAAAATGTTTCTTTATCTTAAATATATTTGCTGAACAAATCAGCTTTTTTAAATATCTGTTTTTCTTGATCCTTACTTTTATGTCCAAAGATCCTCAAGATGAAAATAAGATTGGTATAGATGGAATACAGCAGTTCTGTGATGACCTAGCTCTCGACCCAGCCAGCATCACTGTACTCATCATCGCGTGGAAATTCCGGGCTGCAACACAGTGTGAATTTTCAAAGGTGGAGTTCATGGATGGAATGACTGAGCTGGGGTAAGTGCTCACTGAGGGTTAGATGGGGACAGTGTGATCCAGTGTCCTGTTTTGGGGAATTGAGACGTTTCAGAGCCCAGCATTGCTTGTCTGCCTCTGGAAAATCTCAGCCCTGCCTTGGTTGTGTGAGCGTTGTTGGTGGTTCCACAGAGCTGCTCTGGCAGGTGGAGCTGGGATGTTGGGCAGACCTGGGGTTTCTCTGCCTTGTGCAAGTGCAGGAGTCTTTATCACAATTTCCTAAAAATTTTGTGGATTGTAGAACGTGATCTATCAGGATATGTGCAAATGCAATGTGATGCAATAACAAATAAATGAAATTCTTGTAGAGGTGCAGACTCATTAAAGGCTTCCTGAATTCTGTTTTGATGATTGTATCATATTCTACAAACAGTTTATAGATTTTTAACTCATGTTTTATGGCAAAATGAATAATAAATAAACAAACAAATAAACATGCTTTTTAAAATGCAGATGTGACAGCATAGAAAAACTGAAGGCCCAGATTCCTAAAATGGAACAAGAATTAAAAGAACCAGCAAGATTTAAAGATTTTTATCAATTTACTTTCAACTTTGCAAAGAACCCAGGACAGAAAGGTTTAGGTATGTATTCTAATTCATAAGCATTTGTTCATAAATATGGGAAATTACTAATTAAAGCAGTAAATGAATGTATTATTGTAATCCAATGAATCTGAAAGATAATCACCCTTGGGATAAAATGCATCTCTGTGTTTTGAAAGATAGATATCAATTTAAGGTATTCAAATTGGTTATTAATAAAGGCTACTGAATGTTATGGGAGAGGGTTTATTCTTTCACTCTGAGTGCAGTTCTCAGTAAGCACAATGGATTATGGTCTTACATTAAAGACATAATTAGACCACTTAGAATTTGCAGCACTGAACAGATTAATTGAATTTTTACTTTTATGATAAATTTAAACTGTAAAACCATTTTCTATGTAAGCACATTTGTACTGTCCCTTGTAACACCAAAAATACTTGCAAATGTCTTAGCAGGATAGAATTGGAATGTACAAATGGATTCCTGTGTTCTGGGCCTGATGCCTGCTGGTCTCTACCTACAGAGTTTTTTCCCCCTTACCTCACTGAAGGCTTTTTTGTCATTATTTCAGAGTTCACATGCTGACTGTGGCTTTGGTTGGTGTAACAGGTGGAGGGAAAGAATAACTTATTAAAAATAATTTCAGAACACCACAGTTTGGATGGAATGAAAGGAACAAACTGTAGCTCTGTCTATTCAAAAATACAAAAATGAGGGAATAAAAATTTATTTTGAGCAGTGATGTTAAACACCCAGATTGTACATTCCTTTCTCTACAGTGTGATTTGGCTATTACCCACAATTAGCATTTCATGATCCTATAACTTCTTAAGTTAATTGTTCTGATTTTGAGAAGTAATAAAATATGGAAAGGCTGGTAGGTTCTTCCTTGGCACCTTGTGAATTTGTTTTTCTCACAAATGAAAATGCTCTAAACTGACTGCCATTGGACAGCTTTGCATTCCCAGGCTGTGTAAAGATGAACTTTCTACTTTAATTTTATTGACTTTTATGTACAGACCAAGTCTTGGCTTATAATGAGCATTGGAAAATAAGTAAATAAGCAAAAGCTCCATGTTCTTCTTTGCCATCCTGCTCTATCTTGTTTATTGTTTTCAGTGGATTGTGAATTTCATTGTGTCCAAAGGAGCTAAAAGAGCTGCTAAACCATCTGAAAATACTTGTGCATGCTTGTAGTCATTTCTGAATCATGCAAATAAATGAATAGACTGATTTATACTTCTTGTAGAAAGTCATAATATTTTTTTAGGCTGCTACACAACAAGGAAAATGTGGACAGCAACTGAATTGTGGGATTAATTTCCCAGGGAAACAGATTGACTTGCTTTATTTCTCATTCATCATGAAGCTTCATGCAGGTTAAGCTCTAGCAGTGACAGACAAGTACAGTTTTCTGAGATCCATATGGCATATACATAGTGTAAGATAGGTTTTAAAATTGTTTTTGTTTTTAAGCCTGGGTCTGGAACTGATGTAGAACTGAGCTTAAAGTCTGGGTGCTTACCAGCCCTTTTGGTGCTCATAAATACACAGTTCTAGGCATGAATTTAGAACAGGGCAGAATAATGCTGGAAACCCTGGAGCAAAAGAATACTGGGAGAAGTACAGAGCTGCAAAGTAAGTACTGCTAGTTAGGCAATTAATTTTGGTGTGTCTAAATAACTGCTTGTAGGAACTTGCAAATTGATTTTAATGTATATTGGCCTCTAATCTTGCAAACATTGTGCAATAGTTCAGGCACAGTTCTGGAAATGTATTTCCTCTGCATAATTCCTTACTACTGTGTAAGTACTCTGGGTGTCTGAAAAGTTCTTGTGATATTTGCATCTCATTGGAGAATACCCTGTAGCTGTCTTCATCTGAAACACTGTTTGCTTCTCTTGTATCTCTGGATAAAATTAAAAATGGAGGATGTATTCTGAGACTCTGATATTTCATCCAGGATTTCACTGAGCATTCTCACACTTACAGAAACCTAAAATTATATCTTTACCTTCCAATTATATCTTTACCTTTATATTTATCTTTACCTTCCATATAATTTCTTTTTAAAAATGTAGTTTGTCCCAAGGCATTGTGTCATCATGCTTTACATGTTTGGACTCATACAGTGAGTTTGAAGTTGCAGCATCCTGAGTTTAGCTTTTAACAACCTTTGCTTACCCACAAGAATGATCTCAAAATTGTATAAAAATGTCAGAATGCACAGTTTGTTTATAGTGATTGTTTACACTGACATTGCCTTTTTGTATGCACACCATTAATGCAGCACAAGTAAATAAAACTTAGTTTTTAATGTGTTTCCTTGAGGAACTGATCACCTTCCTCTGAAGTTAGAAGGGCAGTAGTTTTAGCTGAAATTTAAAATGCATGTTTTTATACCTGAATCTCCTGTTAAAGAGAGATTTTGAGCCTCTGCAGTCTTCAATGAGTTGCCATTTTCAGATACAGCTTTATTTACTGAGGAGTACTGTCTAATTTGTCTGCTTCTTGAGATTCAAACTTACACTTTTGTCTGAAATCAAACCTCTTTGCAGCTGCTGGAAAATCCTTCACAAATTTTATTCTGTTCTTTGGTCAGGAGATATTATAATTTGACTCTGCTCTTTGAGAAATTTTAATATCAGATGCTAAACAATTCAGAAACGCCCCATCAGCTTCTATTTTCCCTCCAGCAATGCAGATTTCATAGTTTGTTTTGTTTGCTGTTGGTTTCACCTCCAAGATCTACCTCCCTGGGTTCTTTTAAATATTTTGGCATCCTGGGGGAAGGAAGGGAGTGGAGTTTTTGGGTTATTGGTGTGGGGTTTTTTCTTTTTTTTCCTGAGGTCTGCAGTTGATCCTGTGCCTTCTCCCCCTGCTTCCACGAAAGGATTGTTTATGGAAGAAATTTGCTAGGCTACCAAATATATAAGAGCTTTTGTTAAAAAGAGGCCACTTACCTAGGCAGCCTTTTGGGGTCACTCTGTGACATCCTGTGGCTGAGGATACTGAATTTGGTAATTCCCAATGAGCAGGAGGCCCTGGGCAGAGCTGTGGGTTCCAAATGTCTTTGATGTGCTCACAAGTTCCTGTCTGCCCCTTTGGCACTCCCCAGGGAGAGGGAGCTGGCTCTGTCCTTCCCCTCCAACCAGAGCAGCTGGGGTTTTTTGGGAGCTGCTGCACTCCAGCAGCTCTGACAGGCAGGGGACTGCTCTCAAATGTGTCAGGTCAGGCTTCACTCATTCCAGGCAAGCAGGAATTTAACAGGAGGCTTTAAAGAAGGGAAAAAAAACCCAGCTAACCTAAAAAAAAAACCACCTGACAAACAAAACAAAAAACATCCCAAACCAAAATGGCCAAAAACTACTCCAAATCACCAACAAAAAAACCTCAAACAAAAGAAAAACCTCAACCCAACCAAAACACCACCACCAGCAAATAAACCAACTATCTTCTGTCTGCTTAAGGACACTATCTAAAGATTATTTTTCAAAAGGAAATCTTGACCCCAGAACTGAGCATTTCTCAAAAAAGCCTCATTACAAAGGCAGCACCTGTAATAAGGTTGCCCTAAAAATGAAACCATTAAAAGTTGGTTTTATCTAAATTGTATTTTATGCATCAAAAAGAAGAAAGTACAAAATACTACAAATTTTCTTTTCAAGCCAGTAGCATCTTTAACTGAAAATATTTTTTCTGACTTTTAACTAAAGTATTGTTAGATAGCAAAAGGCTATATATGAAATGTCCTGGGGGGTTTTGGATGTGTTAGATATTAATATGGGCAATTTTCAGTTCTGTAAAATATGAAATAGGTGTGTAACACTTTATTTATGGCTGCCATTTTGTAAAGAATCCATGAGTATATTTGCATTAGTTTAATCTTGTCACATTTATGGATACATGGTTCATCCTGGTGTTAGATACTTGTGGAGATTATATATTTGATATGTATATCTCTAAAAGTAATATATTTTAATATTACAGATTTAGAAATGGCCATTGCCTACTGGAATTTAGTACTTAATGGAAGATTTAAATTTCTAGACTTGTGGAACAAATTTTTGTTGGTAAGTTTAAACCTTTACATAATCTGGACTCTGCAGTATTTTCAGAACTTGGAAGATAAACATGTTTAAGATATTGAGTAGAAATAGACTGTCTTGACCTAAATCCCAGGTATTCATAGTGTGTACAAGAGAAATATGTTTTGGGGATATGGATGTGTCTGAGACAGTAAAAATGAATTTATAATAGGGTTTTAATTTATTTATTTTTAATATAAATTTTCCACCTCTCCAAACAGGAACATCATAAAAGATCAATTCCTAAGGATACCTGGAATCTTCTTCTAGATTTTAGTACAATGATAGCAGATGATATGTCTAACTATGATGAGGAAGGTAAACATTGCCCTTTTCTCTCATTAACTTCTGACTGTGTTTTATATTACATTTATTACTGTGTATCTGTTTTGTAATCTCAAAACCAGCTCCATTAGAGTATTACTCATGATTTGAAGTCCAGTTAGAGCTGCTTTAATGCATGTTGTAATCATCTCTGTTACTGATGTTTTTTAAAAGAAATGCTGAAGCTTTCATGGAATCGATTTTCTTTTTTTGTTCTGTCTAAGCTCAGACACAAATTCTTTCTTACTGAGACAACCCCAAATTCTTTCTTATTGAGACAAACCCTGTTGTATGTCCATGTAAAACCCACAGATTCTCTCTTGGTGCAGTTCTTGGCATCTTCATCCAAGAAACTGAGCTATGGTTTGTGCAGCTCTGTGTAGGGTCCTCTGGTTATTGCATTTTGTAACTGAGAATGTTTTTAAGTCTGGTTGCTTCAGTTTATGTGAGGCTTGGATGTGTTTTGACATAGAAGTGAAGCTGGCAGCACACAGGGGTTGCTGAACAGAGCTCACTTCCTACCAAATGTGTTTCTTGTAAACTTTTGTATTGATCTTTCCTCTTCATTCCATGTGCAGCCAAGAACAGCTGATTACCCTCAGCCCTTGGCAGCACATCAGTTCAGTCAGGGGGGAAACTAAACTTGGGATGCCTCCGGAGCAGAGGGCAGCACACTTCACCTTTATTTAGTAATTATGGCCTGTCCTCAATCCTTTGTCACTTTTGAGTGAGGATTTTGGTCAGTTTTTTGTTTCTGTCTGGAAGATGACACTTGGAAATGTTGTGTATTAACTGGCTTTAAGGAAGCAGAAATCTTCATCCGCTCTTAAATTTCAAGCAGGGAAATAAAATTATATTTTTTTGCTTCAAGCTCTGCTTGGTTTAATACTGGAAAGCAAATGACTTGTCTGGATATGAAGCTTGTGAAAAAATGCCTTGTTAAACCAAGTTCTTATATTCTGGTGTTTTCCTCTTTTAGGGGCATGGCCAGTTCTTATTGATGACTTTGTGGAATTTGCACGCCCTCAAATTGCTGGGACAAAAAGTACGACAGTGTAGCACTAAAGGACCCTTCTAGAGTGTACATAGTCTGTACAAATACCTGAAATGGAAAATTGCACAGTCAATTTCTGCTGGCTGGACTGAACTGAAGATCAATCCTCACAGTATGGCTGAGGGTTGAGACAAACCTTTAAGGATACATCTTGGACCATATCATATTTCATTCTTCTACTGGTGGTTTGGGCTTTTCTTCTAGTCTGGACCACTCTTGCCCGTTAAAATTCCAACACTGTGGATTTCATCATGGATTTATTTTTTGTTGGTGGATCACCTTAGTTTCATCTCCCATAAGTCCTAGAAGCTTTATAATTATTTTGAGGTTTCTGATTTCACATAAAGCACAACGCTGGTTGGTCGTCATCAGACAACTGTTGTATGGCATCAGAATTATACAGATCAACATCAAAACAATTTTTAAAAGAATCCTTAAATATACACTTGGGGCTAGTTGCAAAGACTGTACTGATAGCACTTCCTGCAAGAGTGATATATTTAAGTGTACTGGGTCCGAGTTTTTTCTTTTCTGGAAAAGTGCAGGTGTCGTCTGAGTTTGAGTCTCTGGTCACAGCAGTGCCAGGAATGACCAGGGAGCCCCAGGGCTGTTGACTGGGGGTCCTGGTGCCTGGCTGAGGTTTCTGGTGGCTCAGCTGCTCTGGGGACAGCTGGGGGACGACACAACTCGAGCACTTGGAGCCCGTGGGCGAGGGCAGAGCCCGCCCTGGGCCGAGCTGTGTCCCCACAGAACCAGCGTTCTCTAGGTTACTCTCTGAGAAATCAGATTTCATTACAGGTTTGAAATGCTTATCTGTCTGTCAAAGAAAGGTTTTTCATTTCTGTGGAAATCAAACACTTGAATATACTGAATTTGTGTCTTAACTGTTTGCTACACAATACAGTATTTTAAATTGAGATGTGACTTTTATGGCTGAGGTGTGACAAAGCAAATGGCCCTGTTGTACAAGAAGCTGGCGAGGTTGATGTGAATCTGGGTTTTGAAACCATTTTCCTGGTGAGTTAAATCTTCATAACATAGAGGTACTGCCATTATGGATGACACCCTTTTTTAAATTATTTTGCTGAGTTTTCCTTAAATTGACATATCACTGTGGTTTGCCAAATACAGAAATTAAGAGTAAAGCTTTCCCAAACAAGCACAGATCAGATACAAACTACTACACTGGCTTTGTTTAAATTATTTTGTGGATCATCACTACTTGCTGCGTTTGACTAAATTGCTTCATTTGGATCAAAGCAGGTTTTATCAGATGCAATTCTTTAATAATGCAAGAGCTCTTCAGCTGCTTTTATGGTCTTCTACTCCTCACTGAGTTACTTGTGAAGAGATGTGATAAATCCTGCTCTGGAAAACAAGCTGGAAAGAACGAGCTCCAGGAGAGGAGGCAGACCATACTTACAAGTGAGAAGAGGGGATTTAAGTCCATGCTCTAAATAGTGCCCTGATAAGGCCAGAATTACTTTTGAGATCAGTCATTGGTACTTGCACTAGACTGCAACACGATTTTATGCAGATGCTAAAAGTATTTTAGGGAAAAATTGACTATGAAACAGCTAAAATTTTCATTTGTGCTCTGTGCAGTTGACCTTAAGGCTGGCTCCCCTTACAGCAGTGCCCTTTTGGCAAATCCAGTTGTGTGTTTATTCAAAAAATACAGTTCCTCAAAAACATTGCAGACTTTCTCCAGCTACTGGAATTGGCTACGCCAAAAACTGTGTGTTTTGCTGCTTTCAGTATTTCCTTTCTCAGTTTTGTGTAAATAAAAATGGGGACTTGAAATTAGGGGGGGTGGGTGGGGAGGAAAAAAAAAAACTCAACAAGGTTATCTCTGCGTGCTGTTTTCTGTCTTGAGGGTTTTGGTACTGTTTCAGATTGATTAGTTCAAGTATGCTGTGTTTGGAGAGGAGAACTGACTTGCTTTTCATCCCAATGCAGACTTGTCCCTCCAAAAAGTCTGGGATTGGGCAGTGGCAAAATGCCGTGGTGTTTTAGAGACTCTTCCTTTTGAATGCAAGATCTTTCCAACAAAATAGTGTTGTCATCAGTTTGGTACTACATGCTTATAATTACTGTGTAATTATAAAGAAATACATAAAAACTTTGACTAATTATGTTGCAGAAAAGGGTTATTTGTGCTATCATGGCATCTTAAAAGTTTTTCAAAATGACTGAAGTTGAAAGAAACATTGATTTAACAGGGTGTTGTTCTAAGGACAAAATGCCTGGTTACAGGGAATATTTTGTACTGAAACGTGCTTGGATGTGGCCATGTGGCTTTTTCCTTTATGTATGTGTGGGGTTTTTTGTTTTTTGGTTTGTTATTTTTTTTTTAAGAATGCAGCCAGTTGCTTACTTGGATTGCTTTAATTCGTAAGTGCTTATGTCTTCAATTTGATGATCTCCCTGCAAATGGATCAATTTAATTTTGCCAAATGTCATGGAAAAAAAAAAAGGCAAACATCAAGTTTGTAAACTGTTTTTATACGTTAAAATATGTAAAAATTAGAAGTGCCCTGATATAAAACACTTAATCTTGAGATTATATTTAGTAAAAACCCATCATTTACATATCTCTGTAAGTTCAAAATGTAACTTCTTACAATCCCTCTCATTACCAACAGAGGCAATAAAGCTCCAGTGAAATTGCCATGACTGAGGTTTGTACTGCATTGTTTCAGTGTATTCTTTGTAAAACTTGTTTCTGGAATGTGCTTTTAGGGGGTGGGGGGCAAAAAGCATGGAATATGTGTTCTGCATAAAATACAGTTCAGGACAAGTCTTTCTTTTGGGGGAAAAAAAAATCTAAAAACTGCTCCTCCACCTTGCCTGTTGCTTGTTCCCAATGTTTACAAGTCCCACCTGGAGCTGATTCTCCCAGCCCTTGGCCCCAGCTTTGCAGGAACACACCACACACACTGCAGGGGTTCAGATGCATCTCCAGTACTGCAGGAAAGCCACTTTTTTATTGATCAACCTGTTAATACGTAACTTAGGACTTGCCTCAAAAGTGTTTTACAATGAAATCCATACTGAGACATCCTTATTTAAGAAAGGAATAATTTTTTAAAGAATGCATTTAATAAACTTGTCATTCACACTTGTATTTAAATAACGTTGCCAGAAGTCTCTCTAGATTTTATTTGAGGATGATAAATTGACTGGGTTGGCTTTTAAACAAAATCCAGTGAGGCCCTTCAGGCTCTGAGCTCTCCAGCAGTTGACCACACCATTAAATGCTTGATGTAATTATAATTTCATCTATCAAAAATAGGCCTTAGCTTTGTCAACATGGAGCAGCTTTAGTGCCAATGTGTAGAAGTATCTGCAGAAATAAACACCAAGAGTTTTGCTCTTAAATAGGCCCCTGTACCTCAGGCCCAAGTCTGACCATTTAAACTGGCAGAAAACTCAACACCCAACTTCTGGAGTTCTCAGTCAGCTAAAGCTGCTAAATGCAATTTGAATGTTTTGCATGAAACTGCAACTATTTCTTTTCTAGCTCAAGCCTGTGGTTTTGGAATATAACATTTCAAACCTTTTTCAGCCTTCACAGAACAACTGACGGGAGTCAGAGGGATAAATCAGATTAGGGTGAGAGATGAGGGGGCTGTAAAAATTGAGTGGGGAGAGGTTTTTTTTTTGTTTTTTTCTTGCTGGTGACTTCTCTCCAGCCTTGCTTCTGGGCCAGGGTGCAGCAAGCCTGGCTTTGCTCTGCCAGCTTTTCCTCTACCATGTACATAATTAAAACAATGACTCAGCTAGAAGTGAAAGTTTTATTTAATAAATATAATTTTCATAAACCATTTTCAAAACAGCTACTGACCAAGCTGTACAAGGAGCAAGCACACAGCCTCGCTGTCAGAGGAGAAAAAAATAACGAGGCAGCCACAGTGTCAGAGGTCCAAAATTCTTTGTATTACTTATTGCTCATTTCCTGTGGGCAACGCCCCTAATCTGCCTCAAATTAAGAACCCACAACTTTTAAAAGGTAATTCTTGCAGAGATGAGACCATTCCAGCTTTTTCCTTCAAAGAAGCAAGCTCAATCCCAATTCAGTGATACAACAGGAGTCTAGATGATGATGATTTGTTATTTTTGTATGCATAAAACCTGAAATCTGTCAAGGGCACTGCAAATGGGAATTGTAAAAATATATTCTTTGAGATACAAATACGATCCTCCTGCAGCAAGGTGCGCCTCATTTTTAACCATTCCCAACGGCTTGCTCCACAGATCATCTTGTATCCTGGTGTCAAAATGTAAAAAGGGTGAGGACCTGCTGCTGTTGGAAGTAATTTCCTCGAGCAGTGCAGCAGAAGGTGAATGAACCCGGGGTCTCCTGGAGCCGAGCTGTCGTTTCTGTCCCCGCGTCCCGCAGCGCTCTTGGCCCCTCGGCAGCCCCAGCTCGGGACAGCGGAGCCGGGCGGTGACAGCAAGGTCCCCAAGGAGCACCACACAGCTCTGAGCGAGTCCTGACGCCTTTGGAGCAGCACTGAGCTGAAGGGAGAGAGAAATCCAGAGAAAGCAGAAGCCTGGCACATCCCACTCCTGCAGCAACAGGAGCTGACAGAGCCACGAGCATCCCCAGCACCCGGCCCTGCTGCTGCTCCCAGCCGAGGCATTCCCAGAGCAGAACCCAAACCATTCCCAGAGCAGAACCCAAACCATTCCCAGAGCAGAACCCAAACCATTCCCAGAGCAGAACCCAAACCATTCCCAGAGCACAACCCAAACCATTCCCAGAGCACAACCCAAACCATTCCCAGAGCACAACCCAACCCGTGCCACTGGGAACAAACGACAGAAGCAAGGAACGTGCAAAACAACCGACAGAAAAAAAACCGTCTGCAGAAAAAAATCCCAGCCCAGAGCTGCAAAGGAGAGAGTCTGGCTGGGAAATAATTCAGGAACAGGATAAAGGCTAAAATGAGTCCCTGGTGAAAGGTTTGCCCAGCTCTAGGAATGGCTCCTTTAAGCAGTGACATCTGTGAAACCATCTGTGTAAAGAAGCAGTGGGCCAGGGCAGTGACAACAGTGAGATACTAGGAATTCTACACACACACACACACACACAAAAAAAAAAAAAAAAAAAAAAAAAAAGACAACCTCGAAATAAGTGGCTCAAAAGCACATTTTGCTTGAGCACTTTGGAACACAGAATTTCACCAAAATCACAAGTATTTAGATGTACAGCAATAGCAGATAAAACTATGAAAAATAATTTAGGCTGCAACTTTGACACTTCTAGCACTAGAAAATGGTATTTTATTCCAATATAGGAGTTACACTACCATAGAAAAACTTATTTGAAAGCATTACCAAATATTTTCAATAAGAAATTATAGGTGCTTAATATGCATTCTAAGTTGCATAAGCTTTTCTTAAATCATTCTGAAAATGAAAAACCAAAGTTCTCAGCATTCCTTCCTTTGAAGCTTCTGTCCCCCTTCCCTGCTGTATTCTTAAAAAATGCAAAGTACTTCTAAGCAGAATATGTACAGTTTAGTTTTTGAAGCAATTCAGAACATCTCAGGGTTTTTTCCACTGCATCCTCTTAAAAGCAAGAGTTTGGCAACTAAAATTGTCTTCCTAAGTAGCAAAACCAAACCTTGTTTCTCCCAGAGGCAGAAGTGACCTGCAGAGAACATAATCCCATTCGGGAGCAGCTGTGGTGGTGCTTCCTCAGGGACACTGCACAGTGAAATGAGTGTACACCACTCTTGCTTTGAACTACAAACACCTACTACAGGCTGTGATGGATTTCAAGGCTAAAAGGTAAACAATAAAACTTTTCCTCCCCATGCCAAAGCCTCCCCCACCCGTTCACACTCACACTGGCAGGTGAATGCCAGCATTACACTGAATTTTTTCAGCTGGATTTTTCAGTTTCCCTCATGAAGGACTCTGCACCATGCCCAGGGCACAGTGAACTGGCTCCTACACTTCAGCTATCAAAGAAATGCACAAAGTCTTTCTTCCTTGAATAGGAACATTTTTAAGATTTGTGATAACACCACAAAATCCCAATGACTTCCACACAAAGTATCTGTCACACCAAAAAATCTGCCCTTAAGAAACCCACATCTGTGCTCTTACTCAGTGAGACATTACTGACTTAGATTTACTGCAAATAGAAAAAGATACCTTGGCCGAGGGATGGATTCTTAAGTCCTTCCTGAATTGTTTAAATGCAAGTTTCTTCGGTAACCTTACAAACACTGAGAAAAGGGAAAGCAGGGGGAAAGGGGGGAGAGGAGAGGAGATGGAAGGTTTTAAAGAAACACATAATGAGCGCAAATTATTCTTCAAATACACAACTGTGCTGCTTCTGTGCAAATCTACTCAACACTCTGGTGTGCTAAAAGCCAAAATACATCACCTACAGAGCTGGGCCAGTGGAAATGCTTGGAGTGGGGTTTGTGGCAAAGCCTCTGCCTCCCCTCACACAATGAACCTGTCTGGGTCTCAGGGCAGGACACACAGACACATGGATGGATGAGGGCACATGGTCACACACACTGACAGGACAAACAAGCACTGTTGAAAAGTGAAACACTCTGGTTAAAGTGTAAAATACAGCTAAACAGCAGATATCTGATTAGAGTAAAAGAATTCTGTATTTTCTAGGTATCCATGGCAGCATGAAGAGTCCTAGGAGGAGAAAATACTAGCAAGAAAATTACCATTTTAAACCCAGGTTTAATATAGACATGAAATATAAAGGAAATTATAGAAATCGGTGAAATTTAAGTGTATTTTGCTCCCAGTGCAGCTCTAGAGGACTGGATGGATGACAATCAGGCTATTGCCTCTCCAGCTGGATCCAGGTTTTCAGCCCTATGCACTGGGATTAATCACATGTTCATACCTGCTGCATAAAAAGACAAGGCTCAGTTTTAGTGTTTCTTCATCCCCTGGGCACTCACTGGGGGGATCTAGAGCACACAGACATTTTCAACCCCAAGCTTCACTGCACTCAGGCATCTGAAGACATGATACAGAAATCCTCTATGAGTGCTGAATTAAACACATATTTAAAAGGAAAGTTTGCTGCATTTAATTTCTTCTTCTTGTCTTGTAATTTATTTTTAAAGCTTCCTTATTTCTGAACTGATCTTCACCTATAACATTGGGAAAAATTCCTTGTGTGCTGCATGTTCAAATCCTTACACATTTAACAATAAAGTTCCAATGACAATTTCTTTCCTACACAGATGTTGCCTTGAGCACTGAGCTCTTGTAAACTCCACCATACCTGCAGCCTTCAGGTCTGAGTGGAGCTGCCAGGCACTAATGCAAAAACAAAGCCAAGAGGAGAGCTGAAATAATCCCAGTTAAAGTCATGGGCAGGAAAGTGAACAGCAGAGCTGATTATAGGTAAGGAGCAACTGAAGGATCTGATCCCAGCAAAGTGGAACCTGTTCCTTTGCTCACTGAACTTGGGATAATTTGGGATGTCAAGAGGGATACACTCCCCAGGCAGCAGCCCAGTTACAGTCAGCCAGGTTTGCAGCAGCCCAGATTTAGAGTTTTTAGCCAAAGCTAATTTTAAGATGGATCTTTAAACAGGACAGGACGAGCATTGCAGTTACCGATGGGATGTCAGTAACTGAGATGGCAAAAGGGGGTGTCCCAGAGCAGCAGCCCTTCTCCCAGGCCCTAGCCATGAACAGCCCTGTTCTAAGGCACCCTTGTAGCACCTGCACTTCATCTGCCCCAGCCCAGGACACGCAGTGGGTTCAGCCACCCAGGCTGAGGGAACAGGGCAGTGTTGCTGCTCCCCAGCCCCCACGGTGCAGACACTGCACTGGGGCAGGGGAGGCACCTGCAGGATGCACCACCCAGAGCTCCAACTGTGCAATTTGTTTTTATTGGCATACTTAGGTATCAAAACATTGCCATCAAGGTCTCGGATCCTTCCGACAGACGAAGATAATTAAGCATCAATTATATCTTCAAAGTACAACATGACCAAATATAAATACATGAAAAAGAACAAAACATGCAAAAATTCCCCAACTTTAAAAGGATTAATAATTCAAAAAATTTATGCTAGTGAGACTTCTGCTCAATCCACCAATTCTTAACAAATTTTTCCATGTTAACAAAACACACAGGGCATAATAAAAGATGACTGGTTTCTGAATTGTACTTTAGGAGAACAGTGAACTGTAATATCCCTTATTATTCCAAATTACTGACTTGTCACAGTTAAGTGTTTTTCAAAGCAATGGCTAATATATTGCCACTCATACACCAGCATAAATATTTGAATTGCATTTAACTCTCAAAAATTACTAAATTGATTGCTTATAGAATACAGTAACTGTCCACAGAAGTAACAAAATTGATTTGCAAACTGCTAAGACAGCATCTGCAAGACAGCTCAAAATGAATGTGTTTAAAGGGAAGGGTCATAGTGAAAAATGCAAGTTTTAGAAGTTTCATTGTGGAGAATCAAATTGATTCAAATTGGATCACTCAAATTTGGGAGGAGAAAGATTTCTGTCATTGACATCTTAAGTATTAAATGTAGGATTCCAATCTGCTCATACAGCAACAAAATGGATCAAATGGGCAGAGCATTCCTTAAAAAAAAAAACCAAACCCAACTTATTTAGCAATTTGTAGATATAATTAGAAAAAATCCTGGAAGCAATTGCTGTGCAGATTATGCCAGGCCAGACAAGCCCTGCCTGGACTCAGGAGTCCTCTGGGCTTTCCTAGGGCAGCGCCGGACACTGAGCACGCCTCAGCACCTGCTACAGGTGTGTGAGACCACACGGCTTCCACAAGGCATCAAAAATGTCCCTGTCAGCAAGTGCTTGAGTCCATTGTGGAGAGAGTCAGGATGCTCCTGTCGTTGGCATAGAAGGGGTCCGATGAACTCCATGATCTAAAGTAACAATAAAAGAAAAGTTTGGCTGACTGGGAACTTGTACTTTACTGGGAGGTGAGGAGAAAAGTCTATGAGAGCAAAAGGTAAAAGTGTTAGGAGAGCAGGCTAATGTACCTCTATAAGGGACTACTCTACTCACTTCATGTAGGTACCTGCAGTTCATGCAGACCTTTGGAAACAGAGGCCAATTTGTGCCTGCTGTGCAATTACCACAGCTACAGCTGTTTCCATCACTGTGAATCAAACCAAGCAGAGGGGTTTATGCCTATTTTGCAGCTGAAGTTTTAGTGCTGTGAATGCTGCCTGTGTCCAGAGGCACTGTGAGCCCTGTGCAGCACAGAGCCAGACCTGGAAACCTGGCACAGCCATGTCCCAGCAGGAAACATCCACACTGCCCGAGCCTGCGGGAGGCAAAACTTATCTACAGCCAGGAACCTGCTTCATCCCTTCCTGCTACACTTCAAAACATCAGGGAACTGCCCCAGACGTCACAGCTGCTGACTCACAGGGGTCTCACTTTATTACAGCTTGGGAAGAAATACTGTTCTTGGCTGGACAGCATTACAGGACTGTATGGGAAAAGCTGAAGAAGGTTGGAAGGCAGGAAATCAAAACACAATGAGTTTATCCTCCAAATTAGGCTCTGTCAGAAATCTGCTGTTTCTTTAGAACTGTTCCATCCAGTGCTTTGACACAAGAACCACTAATGGGAGACCCAACAATTCAGCAATGATTCCTACTGTACAAGTAATGTATGTGATCCAGCATTCTTAATAATTTAGTGACTGACAAATCGACAGACAATTTAATGGAACAGACAGACAAAAATGCATTTTAACATACCACACCACACATTTTATATTCTAACTAGTGAATGAAGCTATAGAAAATACTCCTCAAATACATTTTACAAGCAGTAAATTAAGCACAAGAGACTATATTCCTGTGGCCCACTACTCCAAGCATTTGTACAACTTCGATTCATCAAAGTTTTTATCAAAATTTGATACGATGTTTGATTTCATGTGATCATATTTAACAGAATATCGTATTTGACAGAATATCAGGAGCAGAGAATACAACACAAGCTGGCTACAGTAACATTATTTAAAAGAGTGCTCTTCATTCCACAGCACTTCACAAACAACATATTCATCAGCATCACTTCAATCAACAAAAATAATTTGCAGCTACCTCCTGGTTGAATACTTCACTATTTTATAGAGTACAAGTACTCAAAAGACCATCCTGTTGGGGACTGCACAATCTTCTGGAGATTTAGATAAAAAACAAAGCAGCTCAAACTCATGAACAAAGCCTAAACAATTTTAAAATCACCCAAGTTTTCTTACTTGCACCTTCAGCATTTCACAACTTGTAACTGCTTCATGTGATTGAAGCAATTAGTAATTAAAAATATTAATAAAGACTTTCTCAAATTACCAAAAAAGTGTAAGGGAGAAAATGGACCCTTGACTTTTAGATCAGGTTTTAAGTGTCAATACTGAGTGGAAGGAACTGAGATCATTGGAGAAAACAAATATGACTGACTTATAAAAAAATCTCTTTTCTGTTTTTACTGTACATAAATTTAAGTGAAACAAGAAGATTGTTCAGAGCAATTTCAACCAGAGGCAGAAGCAAAACCCACAGAACTTCAAGTCCTTAGTGTAGCACCAAGATACTTTTGCATATTCATTGAACTTAATCCTAAAGTCTGTGTTCTAAGAACTTTAAAATTATTTGGCTAGATGGAACTTCATCTGAAAACTACAGGAGGTAAGCAGAAAAGAAACCTGAGAAAAATCAGTCTTGAAAAAAGTGTTTAATATTCTGTCAAATACGAGTTAGGTTCAATAAGTATTTAAGTTCTTAAGGAAAGAAAATTTGAGTGGAACAAACAAAATTGTAAAACTGCAAATAGATTGCAGAAAGCAAAACACAGAATACCTACCTTATAAAAGTACAGGTTACTAAGGCAATTGTTAACTAACAATCTGCCCTAATTAGATAACAATAAGTGAAAAGAAGTAGCATGAGAAATTCCTCAATTGGAAAGCACAGTTTTACAGAGAAGTGAAAAAAAACCCCAGAAAAGTTAGAGCAAAATGTTGATTTTAGACCAATTAAATGCTCACCTTGTAGATTAAAAATTCTATTAAACTGTTTATTTTACACATCATGCCCGCTTTCTACACAGCAAGTTTGAATTAAAAATGTACTTAATTGTAACAGTTCATTTTTCATATGGAATGAAACTTCTTGCATACTCATACCCTAGATTTGTAGAAACATTGAATAAATTTCACAAGCAAGCCAGAAGAGAGAGAGAGACTGAAAGCACAGACACCATGTTCAACACAAGAGTTCCAACAGAGATGAGCTACAGACCAGGCAATACCTAAAGGCAGAATCAGAGCTGACAAAGCTGTCAGGGAAAATTACCCACACGAGATTTGATACCCAATGAATGATATCACAACCTTTAACTGAAAGAGACAAAGTTCTTCAAATACAAAATTAGTTTCCTTGAAAATGTGCGAAGTTCACGTTTTGTGAAGTGTTTTTAGGTTTGCCTTTTGACCAATGAAGGACCATGATATCATTCAGGGACAGAGATTACGATGTACAAAAGACTATTTTTATTTCTACCCCCAAATATTTCCGTATTTGTTTGCTATCCCTCTTTGTTTGGAAATGGGGAGATGGCACATGAAGGATTCAGTGAGAGCTCCTCTCCCAGCTGGGCTGACTGCAAGAGCAGTGCTGCTCCTCAGACATATTCAATTACTCAAAATGCTCTTAATCCACTGACGTTTGTTTCACACGTGGCTTGTGAAGGAAAGATTTATTTAGCACATACTTTGGAATGGCACACATGATTTTGACAATATACCTTCTGGAACCCAAAAAACATTGAAAATTCTTAGAACCTGAAGACTCTGTTCTGTCAATCACTCTGATTTTAGAAATAGATTATAAAAGTTATACTACAAAAATATTTCATCTTCATATCAATCAATGGCTGAAAGATTTAAAGGCTCTCCTCCTAACAATGAAATTAGATTAAAGGGGGGGAATGTGAGCCTTTTGTGTACCTTCAGGAGTAATGCAAGCTCCAAGGTAAATATTTGGAGGTTGTACATCAAGAACCAAAGGGAAAAGTCTTTCGACTTTACAAACAACTCCTGATTTGTGAAGGCAAAAAAGTAATCATAAAAAGGAGAACAAAAACAGCAGCAAGGTTTGATTTTCTAAAGAGAAAAATGTACAAATCAAGAGAAATTACGATAGATACAACACAAGAGCTTGTAAAGCCAAACTAAACACTTTAACAGAAATCTTTCGAAAACCGTTTTTCCCCTCCCCATCCCAAAAGAAACCACTCAAAAAGAAACAAGAAGCTAATCTTTTAGGATGAAAAAAGTACAATAAAGAGTTGCATTTTCTACTTAGATAAGCAAAACCTGCAGCTAGTTTCTAGACATCTATTGCTGCAGGCTCATCGGGTTCCAGTTTATAGGAGAATCGTCTGCAGCAAAGGCTATTGAGAGAAAAGCCACACCTGTTGACCCGGCTTGGGCTACACCTTCCCATTAGTCGTTCCAGCATTCTTCTAACAGATGTGCATGCTGTTTCCCCATCTGAGAAGCAGCACATGGAGTCCAAGCAGTTGATACCTGAACCTGCCTCAGTAAGCTGGAAAGTAAAATAAAAAGAAAAAAAAAAAGAAAAAAGAAAAAAAGAAAAATGAGTACTCACAAATTTAGCAATAAAGATGCTACCAGAAAACACTTAGGAAAAGCAGGTTTTCTTAAAGCTAGAGTGCTGAATATTTTTCAATTTTATAGGAGTACTACAGTAATAATATTACCACTTCCTAAGGTCTACATACAGTAAGATTTGTTCTTCCCAAGGTTTGAGTGCAGCCATGCTGAGCACGGAAATGGTCTGGCACCACATCTGCCTAACACTGGAAATGAACTGGTCAGGAATTCCCTCCAACAAGCCCCACAGCAGAGCACATGCACTTCCAGCTGGGATGCCTTGATTTACCTCTGCTACAGTTTATACCAGCTCAGCCCTATTTTAAGGGAAATGTATCAAGACAAAGCTTCAGGCTGCAGAATACAACAGCAACCTGATCCAAGTAATTCTTCCTCAAATGCACAATGCAATTTCCTACAATAATTGACATTATATCACTACCATAGATACCCTTGGCTTGGTATAGAACAAAAGCACATTCCTGATTGTGTGAACATGGTTTATCCAAAAGCAAACAAAGCTGATGTCAGAAAGGTTCATTCATGTTCATGCCAGCATGAAAAATAATTCAACATTAGCATAATAAACTCTTTCAACAGCTCATGTTTTGTAGGTGCGGAAAAAAAAAGGAATAAAAGAAATAAAATGAGAAGAAAGCAGTATGGGTGTAAGTGCCACCTACCAGTGTGCTCCTCTACAGCACTGCTGCACCAACTGCAGCATAACTGGAATCTCCTACTTCTGCAGAGAGAAAATCCTAACCTGACTTCAGTAACCATTCCAAAGAGAAATAAAAACGTGAAGTGTGGGGATGCTTTTTAAATAAAATTTTTAATTTAATTTAATTTCAAACTCTCCATGAGAACATCCTGTCAAACAAATACTGAACACAGAGGCTGAACTTAAGCATCCATTACTCTCTCCTCACATCAGTGAAAGAATTCTGGAAGGAGGCACCTTTGTCCATAACAGGACACAGCTCACTTAAGACCTTCCCACAATTTTTTACTGTGACACCAAAGATCACTGACTGTTGTCTAAGATTGTTTTTGAGCCCAAATTTCTTCCATGCCACCCACAGTTGCCAAACACTGCAAGAAAAGTAAAGAACCTCAAGAGTTTCCTATGGGAATGGTTTACTCTGAGTGGACACTGTCTTTTCTAACCCCCCCCAGGCAGGCAGCTGGACACATGTACAGCTTCACAACAGAACAGCCTACACAACAAAGAAGAGGCAGCTAACAGAAACAAGAGGTTTTTGGAAATACAAGAGAAAAATCTCCACTGGCAGCACAAGGAGGAACACATACAGAGCTGGTGTTTGTTTTCATGCACCTTTCCCTGTGCCTGCTCCTTCCTCAGCCCTGTGCCATGCTCCCCACAGCCCCTCCAGACCTTCCCATCACAGCACTATTGTGCTGTTCACACAACTGTCACTCAGCAGCTGTTGGAATGTACAGGATTCTCTACAAACTGAGCCCCCTGATCCTGTGGATCAGCTCAGAGGCTGTGGCTGAGTACAGGCAGAACACACTTTAACTCACACACTCATCTGGGGAGTCTTTGGGACACAAAAGGAACATTTACTGTGACAATGAACTTCTGTACCTAAGAGGCAGAAGCAGATGATTTTCAAGAGACAGGTCTGAAAGGGGTTCTGGTTAAAAGACAAACAAAACAAAACAAAACACACCTCAACAGAGCCTGACCCCTGAACATCCTCATGTGATGACCACCACAACTAATCCCAACTGCAGGGCCACAGAAGATACCAGAATCAGGAACTGCACACTCTGCAGCACTGCAGTACCAGCAAAATGACATTGAGTCACCTCAGACTGTGCTCCCAGAGCTCTGACACAAAGATTACACAGAGCAGAAGGAATTCCCAGTTGGAGGTCAGCAGGCAAACCCCCCCTGCTGCAGATGGAGTGACCTTCAAGGCTGTGGTTACAGCAATACAGAACTGTAACATTCCTACACTCAGGATTTCACAGATATTACCCATTATCCTCAAGCAGACCTTTAAAGTTACTGCAGAAAGTGGCTGTATGCAGGATCAGATGAACCAGAATTCCTTAGAATCTGTTACCCTGAGAGCAAGCAGTCCTGGATATTATCCAAAGACTGTCAGAAAGAGGAAACAAGAGTAATCCAAATGAGCTTTCAAAGACCAAACTCAACTCTGGATGTTGGAGATCCAATGTCTCTTTTTCAGAAGAATCTCCTCTATTCTTCAAAAGTTAGATACAAAAAGCTAGGATCATGCTTGAACCACAACTCATGGAAAAGTTAATATCACTTTTTTAAAAAAAATGGCAAATGAGACCTTACAGAATCTGGAAACAACAATTCTGTTCTGTCAAACTCACAGTTAAGTATAAAGAAATACTGTGAGAACATTAAGGACAAAAAAACCCCAACTATATTTTATATGTAGATATGATGTTTATCATTGCCTGGTGAACATGGATTTTTGTATTTACATCCACTACCTGGAAGGAAGATACATATGATAGAGAGTCCCTTTTCTCACTTTCTCTCTGTGGGGGACAGTTATGGTCATAGTTTTGTACCAAAGTAAAACCTGGCATGGCAAGGCAGGAAGACATAATGTTCCCTGGAGACCTGAAGCAAACCCTCAGGAAACACAAGGTAGGAGAGACAATGAATGAGTATAGAGAAATACCAGATACTATTAATATTTGGGTGGCAAATAAAGTATGTTCATAAGGTAAGATCTGGAATCTCAATAAACATAATACTTCATATGAGCATGGCCCATTGGATGCAATAAATCAAAAAGCAACTGAGGTGCAGGGTTAAGGAATGATTCAGCTTGATAAAAAAAAAAAATCAACATTCTATGATGTAATTTTTCTTGCAGATAGCAAAAATATGGGTATTTTGGAGATGGCTCAATGACTGTCTCAGTATGACAAATGGAAATAATTACACACACATTAGGGTACAGTGGGAGTACTACCTAGTGGAGGTAAGAACTGTCGGGCAGGCAAGATGGGTCTAGCAGCTGCCTATTGTCCTCCCCTCTGTGCCTGCTTTCAGCAAAGTCACATGCTGAGCTGACTGAACCCTTTTCTTCCATCTGGAAGGACAGAAAAGCAACAGATCTTATAAAGCATCATGCTTGCATTGCTTTAAAACAGTTACCATTGTTACAAGAACTTTCACATGTCTGGTCTTGAGAGAGCAAGGCATATTTACAAGATCAAGAGGTAATTTTTATTTTTGGTGGATCAAATGCAGTTTCTCAGTGCCCAAGTGTTAAATATGTTTGGCCTTTTTGTGCTGTACAGACTACAACAAGGAAACCCAGCAAATTTGGAATCTATATAAAATTCTTAGATTTTGGAGTTTTCTTTTCCCCTTCTAACAGAAAGGACCATTTCAGTTTGTTTGTCTTATTGCAGGTTATTCCATATGCCACAAGACAGACATTGCAACCCAAGATTCAGTCACACTGAAAAGTTGGGACTTTGAGGAACAGGGAATATGTTTAATCCTGTGCACCAAGTTAAGAGCACTGCAGGGCATTTTCCTGAGCCCAGGTCCCAGCTGCCAACATTGTGATGCCATATGGATGTTTTAGAAAATTGATATGAGCTGGTTATTACTATTCCATAATTAAGTAAAGCTTCCTTTTACTGGAAATCCCACTATCTTTAACCCTTAATATATTATATACCAAAATACCAAACAATTAGATTTAAATTTTTTAAAGAAAATATATAGGAATGTTGACCTCTAACAACTTCACTGCCATGATGTTTTCATCCCTTTGTTTTCTACTTTTTGTATTAAATGAACCTAAAAGTGCCCAATTATTTAATTATTTCCAAGTCATTAGACAAAAGTTTCTTCAGGTAGGTAGTATGTGCCCTTTTGTGACTGAAGCCAAATCCAAAATTGTGCATTCTTCCCTCATTTCATCATCTTCCTGTGAGAGATTCTGTGGATTAGCCAACAGATCAACACCAAGCTATGCTAACACAATGAACAGGTCTGCAAAAGGAAGAGATTACCCTTGATCAAAGTGCAGCACATCAGGGTGTTCTAGCACACCTCACAGTGGGAATTCATGCTTCCACTTGGGCAGTTTTCTCAGAAATTACACATTCCTTAGAGAAAACATAGGCTGTAAAAGGAACAGAGACCTCTCTGCTCCCAACTCGACACAGCTGGGCTGGGTCAGACCTGAAAGCTTTAGGGGAGAAATCCTATGGAATGGGAGACAAGGAATGAAGGCCATAAAGCCAGGGCCTGGAGTCTGAAGTTCTGGAGCTAGCCAAGGAGCAGATATGGACTGAGATGAAGGGAAAACCAGGCAAATACAGACCCATGGGGCTGGAGATGGGGAGAGAACAGGGTTGGGCTGTGACAAGGTAAATGCTCCAGAGCCCTGGATATAACACTGTGCACTAACAGCCCTCTGTAAATAAAAGCCTTCCTGGTGTCTTACATTTCCCCAGTTCTGGGTACAGTTCATAACACACTGTCCAAAGGCAGAAACTCTGTAAACACAGTTAATTCCATCAGTAAGTAGAATTAAAACATCTGTCCAAGCAACACTTCCCAACCAAATGTGGCTTAAGATTTCTGACAGTTCTTACAAAGCACAAGACACGTAGACATACATGCACACAGAACACTTTCTTACAGATAAAACATGGAATGAGATACAGTGGGAGCCAGTTAGTACCCTAAGATACATATTTCACACATTCCAGGAACAGGAGAAGCAGCTATGGAGGAAAGCAGTGCTCAGCCAGACTCCAGCTAAGCACAACACCTGCACCTGCCCGTGCTCTCATTTCCTCTTCATCCCACGTTCCAAAAGGGACAGTAAAGTTCAGAGCCAAGACTTTAAGAGGCATACACAAGACTGAAATTCTGACTTACAGGAATCACCTGGACACTTAGAAGATCCCTCTCAAAGATCTTAACTGTACATCACCAATGTACTCAATATAAACTTGAACTCATTTTTTGCACACTGTGAAGCCTACAGAAATAAAAAATTATTGTAACATCATACTTCTCTTTTAATTTGCATTCATAAAGGAAGTCTTCTTTTGATCTCAAGAGAAGAGTAAGCATCTTGGCAGAACAAGGAATAACGCAGTTTAACCTGGAGTTATGCTCCTTTTGAGACTTTTAATATATATTTACAAACAACAAAAACCTGCCAAAGTCTGTTCATCAACCTCCATGCATTCTGCAGTCACAAAGGATGCAATCCCTGGGTGGCATGTACAAATGAGGTGTGACAGATTAGCTGCTTTACAGCTACATATTCACCAGGCAGCTGTTTTGTTTCATGCTCCTACAGTTTTCTTTGCCTTCTTTGCCCTATTGCTTTGGGAAAACCACAGAAACCTACTCAAGCTCTTCACTCCAAATTAGGTTTTATTTAATATAGTGAAGTGAGTAGTTTCTGTCTATCAATTGATTTTCCTTTTCACTGTTTTAGGCAAGGATCCAGAGGATAACTTCTCAACTTTGTCCAAAGACAAAGAATAAAGAACTAGAGAAACCTGAATCCTTGTTTGCTTCTTGTTGCACTTTACAAGCTCCACTGCATATCAGAAAGCAGCCAGTGCTTGTACTTCAGGTACTATCAGATACTCAAGTGCGAAAATTCTGACTTACAAGAGAACTGAATTTGCAAAATCATTTATTACTAATGGACAAAACAGATTTCCCCATTTTTTTCAACTCTTCCCTAAGTTTAATATGAAGAAAACTGCCTCACATTAGCAAGGATTCTCCTGGTTTTAGCATTTGGCTACAGTGATGCATTCCTAGACAGGTTCATTTTCCTTTGACTATCCAGCTATCTAATGATTAAGATGTGTTTAGTTTTTGAAATTTTAACAGAATCTTCTGTTCTAATATCTTTGGTGTAGATATGTTGTGTGATGTAATTCACTTTAATAATTCATTGAGAGCACTTATATACACTTACACAACGTTTCTAAAAGGTAACTTGTTAAACCAAATTACCTGATAAACTAAGAATTTGAAAAGCTAACTTGTAAAGGCTTTTGCAGAGGAACCTCTCTAATATGTTGCTAAGTTTAACAGCTTTCAAAAGCTGTACCATACTTTGCCTATTTTAAAGCTATTAAGTGCTGGATTCAAAACAAAACAAAACGAAACCAGCCCACCACTATCCCCTGGGTGTTTGGAAATCCAAGGTGTTGTGTTTCACACTGGGGTCACTAAGACCACAACACAATGGCTATTTCATGTTTTGCCTTGTAAAGTTGTAGTGCACCCTGAGGGAAATTCAAAACTTTTCCCTTTTGGTTAAACAAACAGCAATCAAGCCCCTAAATGTAGGTTAGTTGGTTCTTCTAGGCACCTATTTTGCACATTTTTAACAACAAAGTCACCTTGAAAAATATTAAAAAAAGAATCTGATCTTTGCATTAATTCTTGCTGTAGGATGTAGAAGTAGATATTGGTAGAACTGAACAGATTGAGACATTACTGATGCATATGAATGCTTAAGCCTTACAAAAGAGAATCAGCATTTGACAGCATTTCATGTGCTGAACTCAGTGCATTTGAAGAGTTGCAGAACCATGTTTTACCTACACAGACACGTATGTATGCTTTGATCTTGTTTTGAGTAATTTTCTAGGACTTTGTAGCCAAATGCCTTTAGGAATATGTATCTATACACATTGAAAACAAACAACACTCACTTTATATCTGCACAAAACAGACACAAAAAGCCTCAGCTGCACAAGGGTATGGATGCACCCAAGCTTCAACCATTTTCTGCTCTTTCAACACAATTGAAAGCAAATTAAAATGGGCAAATAACTTGCAAGAAATTGCTGCCCGAAGTACATGGATCTTCCTGTCACAGCCTTATAAAGCTGAAATTATCCAGCATGCAAAATGCACTGTTAATTTTTTATCATAAAGAAACTAAAAGCATTATAACCATGCTAGAAACTATGATTATTTTAAAAAGGATGCAAGAACAGCTGATCTTTATTCTAGAAGTTGAGCATCATGCTAGGGATGTTTTTTCCTTAAAAAAAACAAAACAAAAAAGCACGTCCAACACATGCTACTTAGGAGAAGCATTTGGCTCAGAAACACAGAGCAAAGCCAAGAAATCACCAAACTGAATGTTTCTGCACTACAGGTATTGCCCTCTCACCCCACTAATAGATATTCATGCCTCTTCCCATCTCTCTCAGCACTGGTTAGTTCACCTTGAGCATGCATAAGAGTTGATGAGGAACTGTCCCTCCTACTCTACCTAATTTTGCTCAGCTGATTCCTTGCCCTGGACAATGGCTGCAGTGCGATGAACTCGTCACTTAAAGCAACTCTGTTGGAGTACATCTACAATTGGACAGAGAAGGGATGGAACACACATGTCAGTAAGTAGCAGCAGTAATTTTCTAAGAGAAAGACACAGGACAACACATTGTTATTTAAGAGGAATACACATCATATACAGAACACAAGCCTGGTACCTTCAAGACAGCTCCTGGGACCATCACAGCCAGTCACTGTTTAGCAGGACCATTCTTGAAGTAACTTTGCTTTCATACTGAGAGAAAAGGCCTAAACACTTTTACATCTGTGCTTTACCAGACACCTTCATTCTGTATTGCTTTCTCCCCTCAGTAGTGCTGTGATTTATCTTTACCCAAAGATTTTGATTCACATTTACCTTACTGTCCAATTCCTCCTGTATGATTCTGTAACAGACCTATATAGAGAAATTGCCTACAAGCTACTTCAGGGCACCTGACCTCAGTCAAACATAAGATGGCTTTTCTTTAGGCCAGCAAAAAGCCCTTGAAACACAGCAAAACTAAAATAAAATATAGTAACACACATTCACCTTAAGTGCATTAAGGAACATAAACTTAACCAAGTTCATCCTCTGTAAATGTCAACTTATGCTTGTCTGTCAAATTTTCAATTTTTAGTTTTCCAAAATGAATGAGATTTAAGTTGCTGTGACAGAACAATATTTACACTTAAAAGCCTATAAAATTTCTCTCTCATATCAGTTAAATTTCTCTGTTTTCTTATGAATAACTTAGCTACATATAACATCTAACAAATCAGAGGCAAACTCTCACTAGATGCCATCACCTTACACTAAAAAAAGATATAAAACCAAGGTAAAGCAGATTCCCACAGACACAGTGAACTCAGAGCACTAAGTCAAGAAAGCCATATACAATATTTTTGAAAAATTAGAACAATAGGGCAAGCATTTTCAGCTGAGAAATGTATGTTTTGCTCACTGCTCCTGGGATTAGTTTAGAATTTAAATGATGGCAGACAGAAACAAATAACCTAAATAGCTGCAATTTATAAACAGGGAACTAGGTCATGTAACAATGTATCTTGCCATGATAAAAACACAGTAACTATAAACCAAGCTTTTTCTTTTCTCCAGTATAAAAAATATACTAATGTAGTCCTGCAATTAAAAATGAATAATTAAACATGTTCAATTATACAGAGGATGCACCTACACTAAGAAAAATAATATGAAAGGACAATATACAAAGTTCCATATTTGCTCCTTCAATGACTTCCAAAGGACAAAGATACTCTCCAAATACTTTCTATCTTAAAGTCAGTCTCTTCCTCTGCTTGGAAGCAGAAAGAAAAATATTTACTAGGAATTTTAAACACAAATTATGAAGTATGACCACAAAAGAAGCATTCTGTCACTTCCTGGCAACAAATGTGCTCCTCCTCAGTTATATCCACTTCCTCACTGCAAGAACAGTGAATGAAATCCAGTGGAGCTGATTGTCCCATTAAAGCAAGAGTAGGAAAATCTCAACAGATTAAACCTCAAGAAAGGAACAAAGATGTGCCTTCTTTTTGCAAATACATTTATAGCTATAATTTCACTGTCAGACACACAAAGAGAAACCACTGGATGGCTGCTAAAGAATCTCTGGTCAAATCCCATTTCAGATACCTCACTTTGCAGCATCAAGAATTAAGAATTTTCAGAGAAAAGACAGTATTTTGGTAAACAGAGACCCCAGTGCTGACTCTCAAATGCAAAGTAGACAGCAAGTAAGTTAAAAGAAAAAAGACAACTAATAGAGATGCACAAAGCAAAATCCCCATGGCCAGGAATCAAACTCTAGCCATGGGAAAGGTTTTAGATATTCATCAAGGTTCCTTCTTAAAAATAAAAAGTCCTACTGTGTCCTTGACTGCACAGCCATAATGGCATTAACCTGAACCCAACAATTCTTTAGAAAGGACTCCTAAAGCAAGAGAATGTAGCAAGCAGGAAGTATATGGATAAAGGCAGGAAAACCCATGTGGCTTTTTGGGTTTTAATTCAAGCACTTCAAGAACATGAGAAGCCTCAAGAACCATCAAACCGTGCCAGACAGCAACAGATGATGTACAGCAAGGAAGGAAGGAGAGTGTTTCATAAATATTGCCACTAGTTTTTGAAGGAAGGAAAAAAGATAAGTATCATTACCTACAGACAATCTAATCCAAGAAGTGATGTGCAATCCAGAGTTTTACCAGATCTATCTGAGCAGTCTTGTGAAAGCCAGTGGTTATTTACCTTGGCTTTTAGCTAGTAAATTCTACCACAGGAAAAGGTAGCCAATATTCCAGTTTTGGAAAGGGACTAGTGGGATATTTTGGTTAGCAGTAGGCTTCTCAGCATGATGCTGACCCCAGGCAAATTAAGAGAACGTCTCACATGGATGGTTTTTTTAACACACAAATTAGAAGGGTAATACAATTTGAGTAAATCACCATGCACTCACATCAAAGTAATTACAAGGTTAGATGCTAAAGATACCAGCACTGATGCAGTGCAGTCAGGAGTTCTGGCACAGAGCTCACTGCCACTTGCATTAAGCAATTAGGACACCACAAAATCAATCTGGCACACAGGTGGACAGAAAGCTGCTAAGAGGTTTCAGACCATAACTGTGCATGGGATATCTCTGTCATTTGGGCTCTTCATTCACTTTCATTATTGCTGGCCCTATGCTAACTGACCTCTCATCAATGACCTGAAAGAAACCAACATCAGCACCTGCAGATGTGTAGAAGATGCAGAAGACAACAGGTTATTGATGTATGTTATTCTGTAATCTGAATGTAGCTGGGGACTCATTATTCCCAATTATTCCCATACTTGGTACTGGGGTCTGCTGTGCTGGAATATTAAGTCCACTGGTGAAATTCAAAATTCAAGATGAGGTTGAAGAAGGGTGAAAATTACAGGAGAAACACAAGAGTGATGAGAAGATTCTAAAACAACCTTTTTGACTGAAGATGCAGGTCCAACCTACCTCTCAGTGCTAAAATTAACTTGATCACAACGCTAACTGTGAATAAAACAAAAACTGCAATAGAAACCTTCTCAGTCTAGCAGAAGAAGTATAAAAAGATAAAACATTGAAAACTGAAACCAGAGAGACAGTCACTATTAGAACAATGGGACAGGATGACTTCTCCATAACCATCTCTAAAAAGAAAACACTCAGAGATGAGATATTTACCTAAAATACAGACTAATCTCACCAAAATGTTTTAAAGGATTTTCTGTAGCCTGTGTCAGACAGAAGGGAGATTCCATTACCACAGCATAACTTTAGACCTTGTCTATGAATCTGTGAACCTGCCACATGGGTAATTAGCTTTAATTACAGAATCAACAATCAAAGGCACAGCATATGAAATGATTGATTTAAGAAATACTAATTAAACCAAGTTTTACTAAAGTAATTTTTAAAATTATTGTTTCCATCACACTTTAAGAACTATTCAGTGCCAATTAGAGCAATATATTCTAATACTTCTAATCCTTAGACAAAAAGTAAGTTACCATCTATAAAGCAGTATAAAAATGCACAGTATGATCCTTTCATACAGCTGCAAGCTGAGATGCAAAAGACTGAGTGACATCTTCAAAAATAATTCTATTCTTTTTATTACCAATTACTAAACATAAACATTACTGCCTTGTTAAATGAATGGTGTCCTCGCTTTCGTGATTTTAAATCAACAAGTGCATTTCAAAATGAGAACACTTCTCTGCATTAAACATGACAGCAATGTAAGAGGGTTACTATTGGTCAAGATGGATACAAAAGCATACCAAAAAATTACCTGAGCTTTTTCAGTACTTGTTGGTTGCAGATGTCTGTACAGCACTTTCTTCACAACATCAATAAACAAACAAGCAACTACTATGAGGATTATGGCAAACCAAGCAGAACCACTTGACAACAGTTGAACAAATACAAAGTACATGTCCTGGGTATGTAAAAATGGCCTGAAAAGTTAAAAGAAGTGGCAATTAGTAAAAAGAACTTCTAGGAACAAAAGTACAGCACAGGCTGTCTCAAGTGTATCTTGTTTTACATCAAGCACTGAGACCCAGGATGCAGAGTCACAACTGCACCCTGTCCATGTGAAGTGCAGCAACCTGTTGGACCTGACCTGCAAATGAGCTCCAGGGACAGAGGGTACTCAACTTTGAGGGAAAAAAGTTCTGCTTTAGTTTTAAATTGTGTTGCAGAGAATCAATCATCATCCTATCTCTCCAGACTCCAAACTACAAGAAAAAGAACTTCACTTTACTGATTCAAACCCCAGCATCTTTACTTCTGTTGCAATTATTTACCTATTACAGAGCACCTCTGGGAACCTATTTACTTCTTTAAAATGCCTTTATAGTTACAGGCTGTCAGAGACAGGTACTGTGGGTCCTTGAGCACAGGACAGCACAGCAGCATTTCTTAAATTTTTCAAAGAAATCACCAAAAGCAAGTGGCCAGTCTGGATTTAAATTTTTTTTTCCACGAATCTGTCACAAAATTCAGAGCAAGATGGTAGAACATAATATTTCAGGGTTTTTTTTAAAGCTTTGTCAATATTACATGTGATAAAAAGAGGGAGAAAAAAAATCACTTACCAGATAATTCCCCCATAAAACAAGGAGAATATGAAATAAAACACAATGGATCCCCACGTAACAAAATGGTTTATCCATGTCCAGAAGTGAGTTTCTAGTGCCATCTACAACAGAGATAATTTCAGTGAACTTATGTTTTCCACTCACTTCACAGAAAATGATAAATACCAGTCAGAACACACTTGTGAACTTCCAGCCCAAACACTAAATATTGTTGTAACACACAAAAACTAAACAAAAATTTCAACTATTGAAACTAAAGTTGAAACTAAACATAAAAGTCGCTTATCTGGAACACTCAAGAAGAGGAAACTTTGGAATTACTGCTTTATTAAATATTTGCCTATCCATCCAAACCCAGAGAGCAGCCAGTGTGATGCCATACCTTCATCGTAACAGTTATAACCATAACGGTGAAGACCAAAGTACCAAATGTCCAGTTCCCAAACATCTAAGAAAATGGCAAGGCATAAATCATGGAAGAAAAAAAACATCAGTTAAGAGTATTCACAGTAAGTTAAATCCTGCTCAAGTCAGCTACATTAAAGAAATAAGATATAAGCTTGTGACAAGTAATAATCATGAAAAAAGCAATAAAGATACAACACAAACTACTAGAAAAAATACAGGTTATGATAATTAACAACCCCCAAATCATCTTTCTTCTTGGTTCAAAACAAATCATCTCAAAGTCTACATGAAATATGAAAAAAAGGCCAAAACAGTAATATGAAATGATAGGAAAATGAAGATACCAATTTGATCAATTAATTATAAGCGTCCAATAGAAAGGAAATATTGGGTGGAAGGTATTCACTTTAAGTGTAAAACTCCTTTGAGTTTAAACACTTCCAGGTAATTTTAATCATGCAGCATCAAATGAAGGTTCACTTTTAACCCCCAAGCACAATTCTACAATTCAAAAATAATGGTGCCATTGTATTTTACAAAGAAAATTCTAAGGAAAAGACACTTTGTTTCAAGGCTAATAAACAAAAAATGGAATTTCTAATTCTGAAACACTGAAATCTGTCACTTTTGTATTCTCTTGTGCACATAAATTAAACTATCAAAACTCTGAACAAGGTCTACAACAATAAAATCTCAGCTCTGACAACCAGGCAGGGATGCTGAGGTTGTATCTATCTACACACATGCTACTCAGGGCTGCCATTCTACACCAAGTCCAGCCTGGAACTGGCTGGGGAATCACAGGGAAGATGTTGCTGTTTCACAGCTGGTTTTGCCATTGACAAACTGAACAATGACCAAATCCTCAACTCTGTTCACTGGCAGCAGACTAAGCAAGCAAGGAGGAAGGTACCACATGCAGACAGGCAACCAGGGTCATCCTAGAGCTGATGAGTCAGTACAGAACAGGGGATTCACACAGTTGTAGTTCTTGTTGCAGAGCTCTGACAAAAGCATCCCAACACCCTGAGGACAGATCACATAGCTGCTGGTCTTATCGATACACAAGGTACAAAACTGAGGCAGCCATGAGTCTATTTACCAATAATTTTAAAGATCTTTGTGAAAATGTGCCTTAAAGCCTTGGATTTACTTGTCCCACCAACAGTAATGGTTAACAAGTACCATGCTTGTTAACTGCTGCAATAATATTAAAAGAAAAATTAACCTTCTCCTGAGTGACCTGTGAAAGAAAGTGTCTTTGCTAACACTGCTCTCCATGGTCACAGGGTTAGAATGCAAAACACAAACAAGTTCTTGCCACCATTTTATTTTTGAACACATTTACACTGCGGATGCTGCATCCTTTAATCCTATGAAGTAACAGATACAATATTTTGTATCTCCTGCTCTTCTAAACTCTTACCATTTGTCTGTTAGGTTTCAATATCTGACGACATGCACAGCATGAAAAAGGGGGGAGAAAAAAGAACTAAAAGATCAAGTAGTTGCACAATGTGTTGAGGTAAGCCTAACAAAGCACCAGCATTAACAAATTCTTTACAACCTCTTCTATTCTGCTGTGCTCTGAACTGAGAACTTGGAATGGAAACATGAGGTCTTGCACTAGCACTGCCCTATACCACAGATCTGTACAGGTGATCACTTCTTGAGGACTTGTAAGAAAACACTCCAGCAGTGCACAAAATTCTATTACCCTTAATTTTGGCTTTTCCAGGAACACATTAAATTTGCAAGAAACTATGCAATGCAGATATTTCACTGCAACACATTTCCACCAGTCCTAATCACCCTCTTTTAGCAAACACAGAGAGGTAGAGTAAGTAAAACCCAGAAAAGTCTTAGAATTTATTTGAAGTCATATCACATAAGAAGCTAAAGGGCAGCTGCCAACTCCCCAAAGCAAACAGCTGTTACTAAATGCAATGGAAGAAGTCTCTTCCTGCCCCACGGACATTTACTAAGCAATTTTGAAGTGAGGTGCTTTGACAACTGAAGATGGATGCACCACACACACTGATTCATAGTCTAAAATTACCTCATTACAAGAGTCCTGAAGGACCTTTACCAGCTCACAAGAATTTCAAATCCCACAGCTTGTAAGAAATGACAAGAGGACACACTCATGCCTCAGCTGGAAAGAGACATTTTAGACTAAAGCCCAACTATTTTAACATTCTTATCAAACATCTGATGATGGAAAGGGTGAAGCTCCAGGCAGCTGCACCCTGCACTGCTCCTCCCTCTGCAGGGACACTGCCAGCACCAGCTCTGCCTGCAGCCCCTCAGGACCCCTCAGTCACTGTCTGCACATCACTGCATTTCTGACTAAACTTCCTGAGCTCACGCCCACTCACCAGGTGACGCTGGGAATTCAGAAGGATGCTGCTTTTGTCCCTGGTGCCATAACTTGCAACTCTGCCAAGCATTATGAGAACTGGCAAGTCCTTCATGCCAGTATTCAGAATGGCATAATGAGGAGCAAATGTATTTTTCCATTACTGCCCACATTTAACGAGGGAAAAAATCAGTATTTAATTGTTCTAAATTGAGTTAACTAACTCAGAACCAGGGGAAATAAGAAAACAGACTTGCAATGGTTTCATTCAAGCTTTAGAGGTTTTTTAAAATGATTCTTGCTGAACTTCAATATCTTTAAAACAGAAAGTGTCAAACTAGTATTTGATGATTTCATTAAGTTATGGTCTTAAAAACGCTTATTGATAAAAAGCATAGTTTAAAAGCAGCTTGCACCACTAAATAAAAAAAAGAGCAATTAAAATAATATGTTTTCAGGGGAAGCTTCAAGACTTCAGTCAACTTTCAGTCTAACTTTACAACAGTTACTGAAGAGAAGCCATTGCTTGACATTGCAATTAAGTCCAATTCAAAATTAGTTTTAAATGAATGAATATAAATTCTCATTTGCTGACATTATGAAACAGGATTTTGACAAAAACAAGTCACAAAATACAACAAAGTTTAAGACAACCATGATACAGCAATTATCTTGAAAGATATGTTCTTCAGGGACATATGCTTTCTGACAACACCTTACAATTTCCATGCTAAGAAATGTTACTCTTGAGAGAACACACAAACTCTGACAAAGAATCTTTGATAAGTGTAGTTCATAAACACAAAAATTTTCTGACACAAAAGGATTTTTAAAAAAAAGCATTAAGAAATACTGCCAAAAATACAGTGGTAGAATAACACTTATGATATTGTACCTGGCCATTTCCCAGCAGAGAAGTGTCTTCTCCCATTAGAAGATATGAGCCATAAAAGAAAACAAATGCATGAAAGAAGCCCAAGATGGTCCAGTAAAGAAATGGTTTAAACCCCAGATGGGCATTTTTACTGATGTCTCTGCAGGAATAAAACAGATTTTGGATTTCATACAGTCTATAACCATCAGCTATCCACACGACATGACTGCTACTGCTTTGAATAAATGTAATTTTCAACTGCACCAAGACACATTTAACAAATGCTGACATATGAAAAAAATACATAAATCATGGGCAAAAAAAGAACTCTGAGCTCTCTGCTTTAAGGAGCAGTCACCAATGACCAGGGTCTCTAATGAGTCAAATTCAGAATAGCACAAACTAGAATTCTTGTCCCTGGAAGTGGAACTGCAAGAGGAAGATCTCCTGATACTTACTCCTTGCTCTGCTTAAAAGACCTTTTTGAAAAGAGAAACATCTGAGAGATCTCTTTTTTACAAAAATACCTACTTTCTTCCTCCAAAAAGCAGTATGCAGTGCAACATGCTACCACTGGGAGGACATCTAATTCTACAGGAACTCACTCCTCTTAGTAAGGGATTTTTTTGTGGTGATTCCCCTAACCATGGTGTCCTAGTTTTCCATTCTCCTGTCTGAGTGATTTTCACCTCCTACATGTAATGGAGGAGAAGGCTGCCAATCATGTAAGCTGACCAAGTGCTAAATGTTCTTCACTTGTAACATGGTTGACATAAAAAGACACTTTTCTTAAAATACTCCTTTTCATTAACTTTTGGGGTGAGAACTACGTAGCTTCAGCTCTTCCTCATCAAGGTAGTCACTAAAAATGCCTGACCTACAGCTAATCATTGTACAAATGCCTAATAACAAGTTCAGAGCTGTGCAGATGCCACTGCTGCTGTACAAGATGTGCCCCTGTGGAAATTGATGCAGGACATACGTACCTGTAGAGCACAGGTTTACTCTGCAATACATGCGGGTGCACATGCTGCTCAAAAAGACTGTAGATGAGGACAGGCAGGGAAGTGAAACAAATATTGTACAAAGTCAGGTATACACTGTCATAGAGCGTCTGCAAAAGAAAGCAAAAAGCATTTTATGCCTTGGAATTTATGAAGATTTATTAGCACACTTATAGCAGCAATGATTGATGAGTTATGTGAGTTTGCTAGTTAGGAGAACAGCTGCACTCACATAACCACTGAATAACATCAGCTATCAAATTCACAAAATGAAGCTGGGTATTTGCTAAGTTTAACACCTCTACTTCTTGTGTCATTCTTTCCTATTTTCCTAATTAAGAGATCAAGTGTTTCACAGACAAGATGTCAGGCATGCAATACTTACTTGTTGTGAAAACAAACAGAAGAACTGATATAAAAATTGTGGTGTAATAAAGCACACATTCTGAAATAAAGAGAAGTGAAGGAAATAGTTAATCCTCAGTACATGTCTCATAGCCCTAAGAGAAATTGCTAACTCTTACAAGCTGGTAAAAATACACAGGGATAGCACGAAGCCTTTCAGCATTTTACTTGGCAAAGTCAAGCAAGATGTTTTGCTTGAGAGGATATTTTGTTTGTCCTTTGGGACAATGAACCTGAAAAGTATGAACTTAACTGTATGTGCTTGATGAGCACATCTCACTATAGGAGTATAAGCAGAAGAAATCCATTCATTTTCCCCTTCAGTTTCTTTTTAAGAATTTCTTTGCAGAATAGATTCCACATTTTATTCAATAAAGCTGTGCCCTGCTCATGTGAGTTTGTTGCATGGAAGCAAACAAAGCAGAAACCAAAATATAACACCATACTATTGCCTTTAAACAAAAGAACACAACTTCAAAAGGGACTTGGGAGCCAAAGCTGAAATCCCAGATAAAATTCAATAAAGATAGCAGTTTTGACTTGCTACGAAAACTGATGAAAAGTGAAAAAACACCCAAAAGTACCCCAACCAACCAACCAACCAACCAACCAACCAACCAACCAACCAACCAACCAACCAACCACCCTGCCTTGAGAAAACAAACACATCAGCCTCTCAGCCTAGACAAACTCACTGTGGTATTTAAGGTCTATTTCTAAGTGGAAAGACTAAACAGTTTCACAGTTAAACTACTGCATTTGATTGTAAAATATAAAATAAAAAAGAGATATTTAACCTGATCCTAACAAAAATCTCAGATCTGAAATAAATTTCTTGCTGAGAAATAAACTCACCTTATAAAAAAAGTACTGTACAAGGGTTGCTATTCTAATATAGTAAAAGTGCCCATGAACAAAAAGCAACTTGGAGAGGAATTTAAACCGTGCTATTGCATAGTCACTGTTTCTTACAGCTTGCCTTCCTTCCTTGCCCATGATTCCTGTAATGTTTGGGAAACAAAGCACAAAACAGGTTAAGTCTAACAAAAACTGAAGTTTAAAAAACCCAACAACATACATCTGAAGCTACAGTTCTGTTTTCCTGCACTTCAACACCGTAAGGACTTCAGCAGCTTTGCAAAGGAAGATATTCCTCACAACTAAAGGAAGCTGCTCATTTGATGCTGACTCAAAGAAGGAAGCCCCAGTTGCTGGAGACAGAAGGAAGTTACCTATGCCAACGTGTGCCTCCTGGATCATGCTGACATCATTAGCACCATCTCCGATCGCTAATGTTATGGGCTTCTCTGGAGAGGTTTTTAACAGTCGAACCACCTGCAGAAAGAAAATGAAACATTTCCAGATCAGACAGTCTACCTACAAACCATGTCACCAACTCCCAAGTATCTCAGTTAGTTGCCTATCTGTAGATATAATTAGTATGTTTTATGAACATGCATGTTTGGGTAAAAACCAGTTTTGGCATATCGCATACATTAATTCCTTCTTTAGAAAAGCTGCCTGTTTTGGAGCACAAGCTTGATTTAAATATTATATCTGCCTTGAGCCTATTTTCCTGTTCTTATTTCAATGTTCTTTTTCAACTCTTAGTTTGGTGCTTTATCATACAAAACAAAGTCAAGTAAAATTTGGAACTGAAAATTTACTTACAAAGTAATACAGATTTAATGCCCTTTAATAAACCCAGATTCTTCATATTTATAATTAATGGAACTAATCCAGGTGAAAGAATAATTTGAAAAACCAAATGCATTAGCTAAAAAATCAATATGCTGTTATTAAGGAAAACAGCTTCTTTCTAAAGCAATTTCATTATCATCAAGGGGTATTCTCAACTGACAAAGAAACAGAAGAAAATATGACAGAATGAAGGAAAAAATTGTTGACATGCAAGGTCCTAAAATGCTCAGAAGAGGAGCAGTGATATTAGATCTTCAATGTAAGTGTCAATAATACTCTGAATACAGAGGAGTTAGATGAGGCTTTTGGTTAAGGAGAATCAGTGACTCATTAACCTCCCACAGAGCTCTAGATTAAGATAAAAGCTTCACTAATTCAGTTGTAAATGGGCTGCAGGTAAAGGTAGGAACACAGACCTCAAGAGGTTTTCCAAAACCAAGAAAATAAGTATATATGAAAAATCATCTCCCCCCTCAAGTTTCAGAAACCCCAAAGTGGAAATCTCAACAGAGCAACTGCAAGAGTTTAAGTAGACATAAAAAACTGCACTGGAATAATTGAGTTGTAGCTGCCAGTGTAAGGACATTGATTCACATGAGTGAGAATTCACTTCACACGAGGAATGCAACAGTGATTAAAAACCACAGTCCACAGCTCACAGAAATCCACCTGATTGTGGGAATACATTCCCTAACTACAGATAGTAAGATTCAAGTTTAAAGGTTCCCCATTCCTAAGGGGTAATTATTTCAAATATATTTAGCATTAGATCCTAGGAGGAGGAGCCTTAGAGAGTTAACAAGGCTACAGGACATCAACCAGATCAGTCCTCTGGAGATCCCCAAGGCCTGGGTAATTTGAACAGACAAACATCTATGTGAAAAGGTCAAGAAAAATCCTGTGGCAAATTTTAACAGCAGCAATCAGCAGCAGCTCCAAATGACTGACATGATGATGTTTAAGAAAGGTTTTGAGTCATAAAATATACCAAAATTAGTAGTGAAACTGCTAACCATATATTAACACACATTATAATTAAATGTGCAGGAAATATTAAGCTGAGTTCCAGCTTAATCTTGGAATAAACCTCACAAAAGGTTGCCTACAGCAAAAAATAATGTGGAAGACGAGACTAAACTGCCCTGCACTTCCTTCCCTATCCCTCATGTTATATGGCATTTGCCTTGGTGATTTATATACTTCACAGTTTGAAATTAAAAATACACTGCAATCAAAATTTTACTGTACTTCATGACTCAAGACAGGAAATAATCTCCATTACCTGCTGGTGAGGAGAGGAATTAAGGAAAGCAGTACAAAACATAATAGATCAAGTTAAATGACAAAGTAAGAGCAAGGATACGACACTGACAACTAACTGCACCTTAAAGAGAGAGGATGGCAAAAATCTCAGCTAAAAGAATGTACAGAGTGGACACATCCAACAGATTGGTTTACACAGTGAAGCTACAACTTCCTTTCAACATTATATTGAAACCAAAATATAGCAGGTGAACAATTCTATACTGAAGTGATTCTAAAGACTGCATGAGAACTCTGGAAGGAAAAGTGACCTCCAAACAGGACACTCGTGTTACACTAGAATCTAATACCTCACAGAAGGGTTTCCTAGTGCCTTAAGGTAAAGAAATGTCTTTTCATGAAGAGAAAATTTCAAAAGGAAAGAGTATTATAGTCCTTCAGAGCTTTCTGGAGTCTCCAGAAAAAAAAAATCACAAAAATGGAATTTGACTCTTATCCAACATGTATTTCAGTAAAATTCAGTGCAAATGAAGGAAAAATGATATTAGAAGAGAGTATTAAGGCATTTCTTGGAGACTAGGCCTTGGCTTCCCTTCCCTTTTACTTATTCGTCAAACTTCGGTATTTTTCAAGTATTTAGAAAAGGTTCATGAATTTTCATTTAGCTTTTTTGGTTTGGAGTAGTGATGGAGCAGCTAAGGCAAAAGCATGCAGGAGATTGGGAGAGCTGCCTTACTGCACACTCTGGAACCAGAATAAAGATGGGCTTGGTGGCAGTATTTTGATTTCACCATCCACTTCCAAATTTAAAAACACACATATAGAAACTTCTGAGCAAACTACTCTAGATCTGAATTTAACAAGGATTCAGAGGTCACAAAACAGGTCAGATAACCTAATAAAGCAGTTTCAGAAATCCTTGCCACCTCAAAGCATGATAAAAATACTTCAAAGGCAATCCTGTCTATACTCTCACTTACCTTTGCTTTCTGAAGGGGTGCCATGCGACAGCACAACACTGCAGAACAGTTTTTGCAAACTTCCATGAACAGTTTTTCATGTTCCCTGAGTGCAAGAGAGAGGCTGGTCCCATCCACAACCAGTCCATGTTGGATAACATGGTCTTCCTTTATTCTATTTGGGGACAAAAATGTTGACTTTGTACCAGTGTTAACAGCAAAATTCCAACTTTGCTATAAACTATGTTGTTGGTCAGACAATAAGCAAAGGAGTTAGCCTGTCAGACAGACTACTTCTTCCAATCTGTTATGGTATTAATAAATCAAGTTTCTTAAAAGACAATTTCTTTGTTTGGCAGATGCATCAAACAGACTCCCATAAAATTTAAAAATGAAAGCAACCCAAGTTAAGATCATCACTGAGACAGTGACATCTCAGGTATTTTACCTCTTGGCTAGCTGCCTCAGCTGTTCTGCACAGGTACTGTCTGACTTGTGCTGCACAAGCTCAAGGATGTTCATGGTTCTGTGAAAGTGTCCACAGGATAAACTGACACTAACAGCTGTTTCGTGCTTGTCTCCAGTGAGCACCCACACTTTGATACCAGCCAGTCTGAGGGCTTCTATAGTTTCTTGGACTTTCTCCTGCAGTCTGGGAAAACAGAAAAATTTTAAATAACCAAGTGAACACTTTACAAACAAAAGAGCTCATACTGTAACTCCATGTTACCACTGTAACCCCACTGCCACGCTGAGTTAAGTCTGCCTTTCCAATGTTACATGTATTTTCAGAGAATCATAAGTCTGGCAGATGATAGGCTGTTACCAGCAACAAAACAAAGGCCTAGATGAAACAAAAACTAAACTTCAATCCTGCCAAGGGATCAAAAAATTTTTATAAGTATATCTTGATTTAAACTAAGCACCATCAGTGCATTTGAGAAGCTTTAAAACCATCCACAGTAATTCCTGGCTACTGTGGTGCATGAAAAGCTTCTCATGCCCCCTGTGCTCACAACACCCTGTGACCTACAGAGCACAAGCAGAAGCACAATGCCTTGCAAAGGAGTTGTGTGTAGAAGCTTTCCCAATGAATTTGCTGTTACACTAAATACTTGCTGCAACTATTCCATCTCACATACATGAAATCTCTCCTGATGAAACACATACATCATCATTATTAAGACAGAACCAGCTGGTACAAGTTTTGTTTTGAACGTGCCTCAATCCAAAGGTAAATGTACTATACAAGAATAGCACAGAACTTTTGGTCATAGTGGGAGAGATTTTCACACTTCATATTTCAAATACAAATCCTAAACTCGCTGGGTTTGAGCACAGATAGCAGTAACTCCATGGCATACTTGTCTTCTACTCCTGTAGCCCCCAGTAACTCCAGATCCCTTTCTATGAAGTTGAACACATCTGCTAATCTCTCCTCCCGCTGCTGTAAGGCAGTCCTGGCCTCATGAAGGCGTTTGCCAATCTCTTGATACTCCTCGGGTGTGAATCTTCTGTAGGCCACACACAAAGTTCTTAGGCCTTTCTGTGAGAAAAGAAAACACCACATTCAGAGTAGACAAGATTCTGATCTAACAAGAAGGTGTCACCAGCAATTTTTTCACTTCAAGTCACAATTTATACTGCACGAATTTTCTCTGATCAGCTGAGGCTGGGAGCTGGGCAAGCATATGCACTTACCAAAGCAAATTCATCCACATGTATCCTTGTTTTATCTATTTCTCCACTCTTACTACGAGGCAGAATGGAAGATTCTGCTCCCTTTGTGAATAAAAGCTTCTCCCCTAGAAAGTCAGATAAAACTGAAATTAAAAAAAATGCCCTTTAAGAAGTTCTCCAGTGCTGCTTGTGCAATTTCTGATCCCCTACCTGAGGGACTCTCCACAATGACACTCATTCGCCTGCGATTTGGATCAAACTCCAGAACATGAAGCAATTTATACCTGTATTTTGTGTTTTAAAAGAGGGAATGGGAAGGAAACATTTTTAGAAATAAATTTCCAAAGGCAATTACTTATAAATAGACTCTTACACCACAGACCTTTCCTCAAAGTGTTGTTCTTGTATAGAAACTCCAAAAGCAATGCTACCAATGCTGAACAACAATCCCTGTTCATTGCTTTTTATCACTGTATATATGCTTAATTCCATTCTGTAAGAATAAAAGGTTCTTCTAACAACAGGAATAGCTTTCTGAATATTAACTTGACATTTGGAGATTACAAGCAGCTCCCATCTACTTCCTCATCCTTCTGTCATGACTTCAAGTATAACCTTGAAAACTACATTTTGTTTCTGACAAACTTGTAAAAAATCTAGACTGCCAAAAAAGTGTGCGTGCCCTGCTGAGCAGATTAGTATTTGTTATGTTACCACTAGCTTAAAAAATTGATTTTAGACATTTAAATTCTAAGTACTGCCAACTAGCTGACACAAATCAAATGAGTAAAAGGAGTTATGGCATATTGCAGATATACAGTTATTAATAATTTGTACTCACTTTGGGAAAGTTTAAAATATCTAATTAGATTATGCACAGATGAGACTGATTCTGGGCATTTCTAGAACTGAAACAAGACTAACAAGACTTGAATAAGCAATTCAGTTTTCTAACTCTGCTACAGTCTCAGCCTTTGAGGAATGGGCAAAGATACAAACTGTTACAACACACACCTACACGGAGTAACTCACACAAAATTCTTGCATCTCAGCTACAATTGGTAAGGGATAAGATGCAAGCTGTCTTGAAGACATCAAGGGAAAAGCATTAAACAGAGCACGCTGTGGAAAGGCAAGGTTTGCTCATGAACACAGAGGATTAAGAGGAGAACATTACATTAATCTTCACTACTGTTGTGTTCTTCAAAATAATCAAGGAAAAAAACCAAATACCTCTCTGGTTTTCCAAGACTTTTTACTTCCATACTGTCTCCACTAATTCCAGTAAATACTACTCCAACGCTAAAAGTAAAGAAAATATACATTTAATTATCACTTTAGACAAAATGCCTGTTACAGGAGGGAGGGGAAGATGTAAGGGAAGAAAAGGAGAAACTCTTACACCCCATAACTGTACTCTGCTTCTAGGGAAAATTAAGAAATGCCTATTTCTGCAGTATTTTATTCACATCATACTCTGACCACTGTCATTTCTCAAGTATTTTCATAAATATTTTAAATCAACACTTTATACTACACCTAGAGGGTTGTGTATTTTACATCTGAATGGTTTCCCAGTAAGGTGACAGTGCCAGGCCCTGGGCTTCACCAATGTCTGAGCCATTTCTAAGGCTGCCCTTGCAGGCAATTCCTGTGTCAGACAGCCCTGGCAGTGCTGCTCACCGGCTCGCAGCTTCCACTAAAGCCTTCTCATCTGGTGAGGAAGCATAATATTCCAGAGGGGATGTGATTCCATTGGCATGCCAGGGACCATCAGCACCATCTGTCTGATCTGCATTGATCTGCACTGTGTGACACAGACAAACTGCTTTCAAGAAGAGCTCCTCCTCTTTCACCTAGAACAAAGAAAAAACTTGATTTGTAACATTTACACATCAACCCAGTTTTGAACACACTTAAGGAAAGTGTTTTTACTTACAAATCTGCCAAGCATTTCATGTTAAATAATCACATTCCAACATGTTTAATAAATATTATTTGTTCAGTGACACTTGAAAGCTTCAAACTATTCTGAAATTCTGATTTATGTTCGTGTTGGGGGTTTTTTTGGTTGTTGGCGTTTTTTTGTTTGCTTATTTTTTTTTATGCTAATGGTACAAGAATATTTCTCTGAAACACAACACTTTCCATCTAGGATGACTAATGGTGGGAAAACCAAAGAGCCTTACCAAACCACGCCTATTTCCATCTGGAGAATCTTCAGAAAATCCCTCTGGAGTTAGTTTACCATTGACCTCTTGGTACTTTATGCCATTAATGGAGCACTCCCGAAACTGCATCTCATTTTCAGTTAATGTACCAGTTTTGTCTGTAAACACATATTCTACCTTTTGTAAAATAGAACAAAAAAACAAACTTGGAATTACATGTACTCATTAGAAGAAAAAAGTTACAATAATCTCCACTCACGCTTTCTATTACACACTTTTTTAAAATCATATAAGAACTTTAACTTCTGCCATCACATCTTTATACTTTATTTTAAAATTAATCAGAAATCATATCACAAGTAGTAAAAAGCCTGCAGTAACTTTTAAATATTATTACATATATTATAAAATATAATATATTATATAATTTTAATATTAAAAACTAAGTAGAAAATAGGTTAAAAAAAGCCCACAGACAACATATTTTTTTACCTGTCCCAATTCCTCATTGAGGTCTGAAGTATTTACTTGTGCTCTCTGGTTTGTTTCTTCATGATAGAGGTCAAGATCCCAGCCAATAAAAAAAGACCCAAGAAATTTCTGCATCTCAACAGTTACATAGAGTGAAATGGGGATGATAAAATTGTAAAGTACCAGAAAAGCAAGAAAATCTGAAATAAATCTCAGGATCTACAAGGGAAAAAAAGAAAATGTGAAGATTACCACAGTGATCAGGTGAAACATGGTGACTTAATTATACTTCAATATGCATAAAAAATGAGGAACTGGGAGAGCCAGAGAAGCCCAAGTCCCATGTTCACATGAGGGACAACACTCCAGTGACAACACAGGCATTTGCAGGTTGCCCCAGTAACACACCTTCACACTGAGGCAAAAAGTCTGCCTTAAGATGTGACTGGAGGTTTCAATCCTCAAGTTCATTAATTTTTTGTCTCTCTACTGAATCTCTTAGGAGGGCTGCCAATTAATATTAACTGTCATTATGATTCTGTTTTCCAGCTCTTTCAGAGTTTGGTCAGAGGAAACGAATGTGTTCCCCATTCCATCAAACAGCATCACTCATGTAAGCTTTTCTAAGGAACCCTGAATTGTGCAGGCAAACAAGTGATTTTCTGTGCTGTCAGAGGAATCTGCAAGCACTGTTGTTTCAGAACAGCACAGTGTCAAGAGGGCTCCTGTCTGCTAGCACTCCCCAGTGATTTGGGGGATCCAGACTGCATGAAAAGAAAGGGACCACGTGGATTTCTTTTATGCCTCTTCAAATCATTGTGTTCCACACACATATTCCAGGCAAACACCTATGTCACAGGAGACACTTCTTTTTACTAGGTATGATAATTTTAACAAACCCTGAAACACAACACCATGATCTCTTTTTCATCTGCACAACAAACTCAGTATCTAAACTGTACTTTGGAAAAACTCTTACCAACACTTGAGTATTGAGCAAAGGAGATTAGAGATGACAAAAACCAGGCCACCTCTTTTAACTCCACCAGATATTGGTTCAGGAGAACATTTTAAATAAAGAAGCATAAAACCAGTCAATAATTTGCAAAGCTAAATAACGTCTTTCTCTCTAGGGAGTATTGTTTTAACTATTTAATAAATAATTAAAGTAGCTGACAAAAACTCAGCAAGTTCTGTGCCTAAAGACATCTTCCAAACTAAACCAGAAAAGACAGATAGATTAATTACTGCTCTCACTTTCTAAGAGAAGTAGTGACAATTACTTATGTTAGAGAGTTTCTTCAAGCAACGGCAATGAAATAACAATCTGCACACACAGGAGGAGATGGACAGGGAAAACACTCTGAGTAAGGATATCAGCATGATGAGAAATGCAAAGCAGATTGTGGAAGTCAACATGGGACACATAAAAACAAAGACATGACAGAAGGAGAATGACACTGCAGAAAAACACATGGCTCTCTACATTCCATGGCAAAGGAATGCAAAGATTGAGGAAATACTTATCCCTGCTCTATTCAGAACTGAAAGGCTCCATAGGCTAGACTAACTTGCATAGAATTATTCCAGATTAAGCTCCTGAACTGCTTTGAACAAAGGCAGACTCATACAGAAATCAAAAATTAAAGAGAACACAGAAAAATACAGACTAATTGAAAAAAGAAACACTTTTCAGGGACACTTTAAAGTATCCCTTCAATCTCTAAAGAGAACTGAGCAGGCAAGCAGGAGCTTGAGCAAAATTGTAGCCTTATGAAATTGCCCAAACCATCTCAACATCACAGAACATACTAAATTCCTGAGCTGTGAAATCTCTGCAATAGAATATACAGAAGAACAGCCATCCTCATCCTCTTTTCCTTTATGGAATGACAAAAGACATCCTAAAGAACAATAATTAGAACATAAACCATCAGAAATACGTCCTAACAAAGACTTTTCAAAAGTTTTCAAAAAGTCTGGTCTGTTCATAAAGGAAGAAAAAGTCCAACCAGTAACAGAGGTAGAAATATTTCTGTACAGTAGTGAGGCTACACGGGACTAGCTCAAAAATCACTGAGACAACAGCACAGACTTGCAAGTGGACCATGTGGTAGTTACACTTAGAATAGAGATATAATATATATGACACTGAGTGTGTATTGTATGAGAGTTCCTCAGACATGCAACTGGGCAGAACCACGTTACCTTACTGCTGTTTCTTTCATGCTCTGTTTTTTCATTATACCAAGGCTCATCCCATTTCTCTTCAGCTTGCCATGCATACTTTAAAATAGTGCTCAGAATGGCTTCAAAGAGGAGGATTATTAGATAAATAATCAAAAAGGAATTCATGGACCTATACAGAAGCAAAAAAATAAAGCAAGAAACTTCAGTTTATTTTACTTCATCTGCTGACAATGTGGTTACATGAATTGATCAAAAACTCGTTGGACCATTTTTAAAAAGTGTATCCTGTGCTTGATACAGATATAAAGTTTTCATGTGACAAGCAGGCAACAGAATGGAAAGAGATTCCCTATCTATAACTGTCTCTCTAGCAATATGAAGACTAGATTAAGGTGCAGGAACACCCCAAGAGCTGACTTGTGTCACACCTGCAGTCCCACACTGGGCGTCTTTCTCCCCAAGGAGTTTGCAAGGCTGTGCAGGTAGTACAAACAAGCACAGCAGAAACCCAGGGCTGCACCTTTTCCTCAGTTAGAAGACCTCTGCCATGTGCAGCTGAGCATTTAACCCAGGCCAGGTCACAGGAGAACAGTCACATCTACTTCTGGAACCAGCCAGACTGAACTTCTCTTGTGCTACATACAGTTGTTTGTATATAGCTATACGTGTGCACAAGAATGCCAGGGGGCTCTCTCAGGCTTTTAGTAACTGCAATAAAGGCAACATATCAGAGCTCCTTCTCCTTTTAAAATAAATAATGAGATTCAATATAAATATCTATGATAATAACACCAACCCTGCAACCAGAGCAAGCTTGGATATTTCTACTTTGTACACTACTAAAGAATGAAATATCAAGAAATGGATTTTATCTTTATAGCTTCCTACTGAAGGCAAGACAATTAACACTCTCTTCCCTTTGCCTATAACTCAACGATGAGACCACCAGGGTTTTAAGGTTACACAGGAAAAACTAAATTAAAGCTCTACAAATAAGAGAGATATTAGAAAATAAACATACTTTTCTACTGCTGACCGTTTCTGAGATTTACTCTTGTAATTTAATGCCATCTTTGTCTCCATACCTGTATACACAGCAACACCTGGGAAGGAAGGGGGGAAGAGTCAGACTTCCTTTTCTGCATAAATACAATTTGCAGAATTTTTCATTTTGAGAGATATAGATAAAAACAAAAGGTGGTAGTACTTTTGTGTTTACTATGAGACAGTATTTTGTACTATTTGCAAGACTCTTCTATAGTAAAAGAGTAATTTTAACACCTACTTTAACACTGTTCATTATTATGACTGTACTGCTCTTCAATATGTATTTTATGGAAATCAGCATGGTAAATCTCAGGAGAGTGCCTTGAACAATAGGTAACAGTAAGAACAGTCATTTATCCATTGAAGTTAAGTTACTTCTTTATCAAACCACTTCAAATATTTTCACAGAGCAGAGCTGGAACTTTATATCCTTAGAGGTTCTTCAGCATAATATCATTACTTTCATCTATAACCATATCCCCTCAGGTAACAGTCAGCAAGATTATTACAATTTCTTCAGTGCAAGTAGAATTAAAACCCAGTTCATCAACATGCTTTAAGAAGAAAATACTCTTTAAATATTTAGATGTCTACAAACCAAATATTTCTTTAGTGTTTTTTAATCTTGCTCCACGAAGTAAGAGACTTTCAGGCCCAAGAGGTCTAAAAAGAAATAGACATATCAGCATGTAAAACATCAGCTGTTCTGTATTCTGGAGAAGTACTGAAATCCAGTTTCCTATGCAAAGCTGTCCTATATCCCCTCTAAATTCCCAATGCAGCAACTCAATCAGTGATCTTACCCCTCCCACCACACCTCCCACACATCTCCACAGAGCTCTGTTTCCTTTCATGTCTCCTTTGGTCACTGCCATACTCCCCCACCACTGTTCCATGTCCCATAACTACTGACTGAGCTAAATGGCTGCTTCAGAGAGACCCACAAGGTCCTTGGGAAGGAAGCAGGCAAGAAAGCAGTCGAGCTCACAGTCCACCCAGATTGCTGCTGGTTTAGGTTTGGCTAATTTACCAATCCTCTACCCTTCTGTCAGACTGAAATGATCTAGAAAGTTCAAAAGCTATTCATACCAAAGATAGAAACAATTAGATGGACACAGCAGTGCCACTTTTGTTTCCTAATACAGGAGGTAAAATAGATATTTTTTCCTCACATCTATCAATATAACAATACAATAACACACTCATTTCTTTGGCTAAGTTCACTGCAAGTAGGGCTGTGAAAATAAGGGTCTAGTTAGAAACAAGGTTAATATAAGGTTAGAACTGTATGTTCTACTGCAGCAGCTGTATCATCTTTAGAAAGTGCCAGCAGGGTTGGTTTGAAATTTAAAAAAAGGTATTTTTCCCACTATTTCAAATGAAAGCAGAAATTTAGCAACTGCGGTGGCCAGATTGACATACTGGGTAGAAACAAAAGAATTAAAAGTTCAGATGCTAAGTGCTTTGACATGTAAGTCCTTGGGTTTACCCTGCTTTTCCTTTAGCTGTGTCACATCCAGGCTGGGATCACTATTACATAAACAAAGCTCTCAAACTTGAAGTCCCGTTGAAAATATAACATGAAGTTACTCAAAACAACCAAAGCCAAACCCATAGACAAAAATTAACTTAAATTACCCAACCCACAGCAATTAGAAATCTTTCCAGGAAGTCAAGATGGAAGACTGTAAATGGTTTCACATCTTTATTTTTATATTTGCATATGTGTTTGTTACTTGCTGTGACTGCACAAGGAAAGGTGGTGAGCACAGGATTATGTGCACACAGTTGTGCTGCCTGTGGCAGGTGTAAGCACTTATCTGCCCAGTCCAGCTGTAGTTTGAAATACATACTAAAAACTACAAATTTGTAGCAGAGGCTTTATTAAACCAGGAATTTCTAGGGATTTCAACTGCAGAAACTCCTTCTCAGTGCCTCTGATGAAAGGAGATCTGTTGTAGTATAGCGAATACATCAGTGGAAATTGTTTCAGATCAATAAAAGCTTTAATTAATAACAACAAAGTTATCAGCTGATTACCAGTGCAAAAAAATCACCTGCTTTGCAACAACCAAGCTTTCCAGCACTCTTGTATTAAATCTGCAAAACTGGGTAATAATGAACTTCTTTCACTCATTTTTAATCATCTCCATCCAAGGTATGCAGCTGTAGTTGATACTTTTAGGAAAGTATACCTCCCCTTTTCACATATTCAACAACCTCCACATGTTCTAAATAATCATCTTATACAACTTTACTCACCGTACTATTTCTTCAGCTTGCTGGCTTACAGTTATTCTTCCAACAAATCTATGAAAGAAGGATATGTCTTAGAAGTATCTACATAAAGACTCAAAAATGTAAAACCCTTTTCTCTAGCTACAAAAAAGTCATTATTGGTTCATAAGCAAAAAATAAATCAACTTTTATTAACAATCAAACTAAACCAATATGGCAAAACTTGCAATAATTTTACAAGAGACATTTAGCAACAGAAGCATTTATCCCTCAAAGGAATAGGCATTTGAGAAAGCTTATTAACTCTGATTAATTACCACAAAAGATTAAATTTCTATTCATTTAAAACAGATTGTGACTTCTTGATGATTCAGTAAGAAATAATTCCTCAACAAATGTAAGTTTGCACACTATCCATCAGAAATAGTAACTTTTCATTTAATAAAGCCAATCAATTTTGTTTAAAAATCTGACATGCACATATTTAGCATGACTCCAGTCACAAAAAGGGACACAAACTTCTATAGTGACTGTACCTTAATTTGCTAAATATCATATATTTGAACATCTGTTCCAACTGAGTATCTTAGTTTGAAAAAACTTTATACTTCTCAAAGATCTCCAAGCTTACTTAAGAACAGCTGTGACAATATACTTGGATTTTAAAAACTACTACTTCATAGCTACCATTTTCCATCATACAATCCAAAAGAAACTTGGATGGGAACATAACTTTTGCTACCCATGATGTTGCTTTACAAAATCTATGACCTTGCCTGCTGATGTTAAAGCACACTTGGATATCTCTGGTTTTAATCTAAGGTTTTGCTGCTGAAGAATGGAGTCCAAATCTTCTCTGGAGCATATGCAAAATAAATATGAGCAACACATATCCTTAGAACTAGACTTGAATCAATTCCACTTCAACATATCCTATACAATACTGAAATCTCCTGGCAGAACCTTATAGAACTTTCTTCAACCTGAGCAGACTGTAGGTCATTTAATTATTTAAAATCTAGAAACAAGTTAACTGATTAGAACTGAAATGTACATAATTAAAATAACAAACATAAATATTATAATGTCTGGGTTACTACTCAAGTACTCAAATTTCACTTGCAACTTTCAGTAAGTACATATGTATAAACACAACCTGATTATTAAAACCTAAAATTCAAGCAGATGGCTGAAGCTATTTTAATCCTTGCAAGACCTGTAACATTCTGAGTATTAAACATCTCATTTTGATTTTGTTTCAAAATATTTAATAATAAAGTGATACCTGTACAGATCTGCTTCTGGCTGCTGACATTCTATAACAGCTACCAGTTTGTCCAGGTTGGCAACAGACTGCAGCACTGCTGTTTCTGGGACTGCAACGTGTGTCTGTAAAACAGCGTCCATTGGGTTACTGCAGCACTAGCAGGCAGCAGGGCAGGTATTTCAACAGGCTGAACAAAAAATGGCACCACAAATTAACTACATTCTATTCCACAGATGTAACCCAGACCTTGAGATTGGTCTCTCCATCCAAACTTGCAGTGGTAACGTGGCATGAACCGTCCGCTCGGTCAGATGACAGGAGCACCAGATCAACAGGGAAAGTCTCATCTTTGGCTACTCTGACAATGTCCCCCACCTAACAAAGAGAACACAGACCAGAAAGATACAAGAGGTTTAAAGAGCAGAATTCTTTTTAGCATTGTTACCAAACCTAACAATTAGCAATAAAACAAGGCTTTTAGCTGTGTAATAGAAACAATTTTCAGTTTGTCCTTTACCCGAATGTTTTTAGATCTGGTTTTCACAAGGCCACCACTTCGAACAACATAAACGGGAGCACCGTTGACTTCATTGTCTGCTTTGTGTCGTAACCAGTCCTCATATCCCTGTGGAAAACACAAAAAAATTTAATTTTTAAGCAAGAAAACTAAAAAATAGAGTAAATTTAATCTACTAAACAAATGTGTTCAAACTACTTCTTGCATTGTCTGAATACAGTTACTAACTTCTCTTGAGTTTCTGCTGCAGCTGTTACTCAAGAACCTGAGAACCTCTTAATTTTGTCATTTTATATAAACACGTAAAGGCAAATAAAGTAGCAGAAGTGGTGAAGAAACTTAACAGCCCCATGTTCTCTTAAAACAAACAGGCAATGACATTTTCTGCAGATCAGATGACCAAGCACTCAATAAATCTTTGATTTATATGGATTAACACACCACAAAACTTGAAAAAGGCATTCCTCAGGCTCCTTTGTGGATTCCTTTTTTTTAAAATTACTTTCTCAAGTCATACCATATAGCATTTCTCATAGTTACTGACAGAGCCCATGCATGAAATCTCAGGATTTAATTCTGTATGACATGCTGTTGACATATCAGCTCTGTCCAGCAAGAGAAGATGACTGAGAAGATTTTCACTCTTTTTGAGTCCTAATGGAACAGTCTGCAGCAACTGAGCTTTAAACTGATAGACTAAGCAGCTTTCCTTTACCTGACACTTCACACCTGTTTAGGCACACACATGTGCAAAAACTCAAGATTGTGAATCCAAGTATACTATTCCCCTCCTATTTTCTTAAAGTATGAATCCACTGCTTGTTTAATCTAACAGCATTAGATCACAGTAGGATAATCTCTGATCCCCAAGGCTGGGTACTGTTTGGAAAGCCCCACTAGCAAGCACAGGAAATGGATCAATCATGCAGGAAGTTCAACTGTCTCTTACAACAAGAGACAAGACTCCTGCAACTAATCTGCAATAATAGAGACTTCCTAAAAAATGCTTTTCTGTAGGTATAAGAACTGTGAAAGAGATAAAAACGTTTCCCTGGAAGTCTGCAGACAGAAAAAGTCAGCTGTGTGAAACAGCAGGCATAATCCCAACTCATCCTACAAACATTGTATCAATGTCATAGTACAAGTACAATGCAGATGAGGTTTATAGAGTACTGTGGTTGACTGGAGATTGTAGGAAAAGTTCTATGATGAAATTTGCATGTTAAAAGTAGTTTTGTAGTTCTACCTTCACACTTCACTGTTACTAGCACAAATGAATAAGGACAGCACAACTACACTACATGTGTTTGAAAAGAAAAATGAGAGGGAGAATGGGAAAAAGAAAAGAGCTTAATAAGTCATCTGTTTCAAAAACAATAATTAAGAAGTGTGCAGTAGTAGCAGCCATACAGAGAGATACTGGGAGATGAGAATCCTGAAGTCCCTAAGTACGACTCTTTTAAGAATCCTTCCTAAGCAATATGAAAAAGCAAGAGTCAGTACCTACAGCTCCTTGTTAAAGGTGACTGACAGAAGAAAACAAGGATTTAACTAACATTCAGTAACCTTGGGGCATTTGTCTCACAAACCTGAACAGCTGAGCAATGTGGGCACTTGGCAAAGAACTGAAATTTACCTTCTTTAGAAAGTACAGATTTCAGCGCTTTCTCCATCTGACACCTCCTCCTGCCTCCAACACGAGGGTGACACCTCACACCAGGGAATTCTTAAGAGCCAGCTTAGTGTGGTCAGTTCACATTCCCCCCAAATTTACCTACTGTGGCATTTTTGAGAGGTCCTTATCCTCACTTGAAAACATTGGAAAAACACAGTGAAAAGAAAGATTCAAGAGGAATAAAGGGAATGTTGCCTACTTACAAGAAAATAAACTAAAGATTAAAATCCCTCAAGTAAATTATATTCTTAAGTCCTGCTTAAATAACTGCATCAATGTGCTTGAGAAAATATCTGCATTTTTTTCCTACAAGTTTAAGTCTATAGTTAATCAAAACCTGCAAAGCAGTTGTTTATAATTTACCTGGCAGTCAAGGAAACATCTGTGTTCCATCAGCTAAATATCTATGAACTTATTAAAATGCACTGTTTCCTAAAGTTCCTTAGGAAATACCTTTATTTTGTTGTATTTTGGGGTTTTTTTGTTTAACTTTTTGTTTTGTTTTTTTATTTATTTGCTAACTTTGAACTCCTTGGAGGATGGGATACAGATCTTCAGAGGCATAAGGAGGAAAGTGTTCTGGCCAACAAGACAGACAAAATGACACAGCATGAGCTGCATCACTTTGCAGTTTTGTATGCCCTTCTTCTGACCTAGGTGAAATTACACTTCCAAGTAGAAAAAGTTCTGTCTCCTTGGCTGAGATTGAAACAAGGCTGAGTTCTGAGGTTTGCAAGAGGTGCCACAGCCACTGGTCTTCTGGAAAGCAAGGGACTTGTTCCATCCACTGCTAAGCTTCTCAAACCTTCAAATGATTCATGCTTCTATTTTACTCTTTCACATTTTGACACAATACTAAATTATAGTTTAACATTTATCCTGATGTAACTTTATATAGAACCAGTGCCCCACAGCTTTCAAAAAGGGATTCTTTCCTTAAAATCTGCTTCCTATTACACTTGTGGTTTAGAGAAAATTATTTTGAGGCAATACTGGGGATTTTCCCCTCTGCACTCCAACAGATTTATCTTTCTCCCTTGTCTGAGGGCAGTCTGTTGGAAATAGCAAAATTCATTGTCCCTTCAAGGTAACAGCCTGTGAATATTTCTTGCCTCCTTTGCAGCAGGTGGTAGAAACATGAAAGTCCATTAGATCAGTTTAGGTGGCTCCAATAGTCCTTGCAGAGATATTGAGACAGCCAGAAAATCCCTTGCTGCCTGGCAAGACATGAATGATTTGAAGCTTCCAGAAGGAATGACAGAATCTCTGCTCTTTGAAATTGATGATAAGAGAGTTAAACTTTCCAGTGTAAGATTGGACATCTGTAAGCAAGGTGGTGTTAAGGTTATTTTGGACTATTTTAGACTTATACAAGTCCAGTTTCTTTCTGGACAAAGTGATGTAATATTTATAACTCTGTTTCATAATCTCTTAGTTCACACAGTTTTATTATCCATTGCCTACTTACGATTATGGTTTTTGAACACGTGATTTTTTTGGAGGGTGATGGTAACAACTGCAATTAAATAGGATTAGGCCATTCTACATATACAAATTGCACAGCAACAAGATGAAATATTAGTCCAAATATTACTTTGTCCCAAACACCTTTCTATCTGCTTGAAAGCTAGAACTATTTTTACTTTCGCCCTATTTCTGGGTGGCTTTGGGTCTTTCTGGCACAGAAGGCAAATTGAAATTCTGGTTACAGCTCTGAAACAGTCTCCTGCTTATTTTCCAGTTGTGAGGCTGCATCTATTCCCGACAGCGCTGTCAAACTCCTTGAAGAGGACAGTTCCTGAAAATTACCTCCCTGCAGAAGAGATTATAATTTTTATTCACATCACTTCTTTATTTATGAGCTTGCTTCTTTCTCCCCTTGCTTTAAAGGCATAAAGAAAACAGATGATTTTTTATTCTTTTTATTTTCTTTTTACATTCTGATTCCAGAGGCTCTAGGTCTCAGTAGGATGTAATATGGTGCTTGAACAAGATTTCTGAAAAGCTCAGAAGATTGTTCTTATCTCAAGTGCTATGAAACACTCCAAACTGTTTTATGCAACTGAAGATCAGGAGCTTCCTAAATCAGAGCTTTTACCTGGTACAGGATCACAGTTAATACACATTTTACACCATAAAACATGCCTCTTGGGACTACTGACAAACACAGCCTGTACCACTGCTTCATCTGCCCAAGCTCCTTTCTCAGGGTGTGATGTGGGAGAACTTGTTCTAACAGGCTGTGAGGTGTGCCAAAGGAATAAGTGAGGAGCTTTCAGAAAAGGTCTGATAACAAGTGACATGTAATGTTTAGACAAAAATGCTGCCTGACAGTCATCCACTGTCCATTTTAGGGTACTGCAGTGAGTCACTGAGTGCTTGACAACCAACCAAATGCTGAAGCTCAAGCATCTAACTAGAAACATTAAATCAAAAACAGTTTCTAAAAATCACATCATTTGTATGTATTTTTAGTATCTAAGCACTATCCTGGTCAGACTCTGTTAAGTAACTTTACTTCAGTAGGATTTCATGCTGCAAGATTTTTCCCCTTTACCTGTTTTATGGCTGTCACAGTTATGACAAAGAATAATGGCAATCCACTCGTAATAGGACTGGTGGGGGTATCTATCATGAGCTAAAAGAAAATAGAAAAATTAGTCCAAATTATAACCTGTGAGTATTTTTACTGCATTTCCTGAAGAATTTTTCAAGCAAAACATGGTTTCTGACAACTAAATAATACATTTATAATGATGCAAAAAAATGGTTTAGGGCATAGGGCAGCCTTAGTCACATTTGAAAAGCATGTGACAATTTTAAGGGTCCTCATTAAAAGGAAGGCATAATTTCATCCTACAAAAATTAAGTCAAAAGCATATTACAAAGGAAGGAAATCTACATTTCATGAAACTGTTTCAACACTCTATATGATTTACTGCTTACTAGCACCGTAGACTATAACATCATCCACTTTAGAAAGGAAAATAAAGTTAGGAACAGTAATTTCCAGTGATTTAGATATTACAGAATGCTTTTTTTAGACTGAACCTTTCTGGTTGCTCCAAGTTAACATGCAGTTTTTATAATTTGTGCTATTATTGCTGGCATGCCAAAAGTGCAGTGGACACACTAAGGTTCTGTATGTGGGGGGATGTTAGCGGTTCTCCTCTGCTGCAGGAAAAAATCAACATGGTCAAGTGCTGTAAAGGAAATATACACAAGAACTACTCAAAACCACAGACACTGATTTGATCCACTTTACCTGAGACTTATGGCATTGCTTTGGGAATCATTAAAGAAGAAAAAAAAGTCATACATGAAGTTTACTCTATTGCAGGGGAAGAACCTCACAGAGAAAACAGATCATGCCACTTTACAATGCACACATGAGGTTTTTGGTTAGTTTTTTCCACTGGAACAGACAATTTATAGAACAGAACAAAAATGAGACATAGCCTGCAATACTGCCTGTTCTTTAAATGTAGCACTACAGTTCCAGTTTGGCAGCATTTTGACCAAGAAAAACCTTACCAAAAGCATCTGATTTTCAGCTGGATAGGGTTAATCATGGCATTTCTGCCATCTATACTTTCTCATTCTTTCTCAAGGGAGGCTCATATATGAAAATGAAGCAGGTTTTGTGCTGGTGGAATTGTCAAGTTTCACCAGGACACTGTGGCCTTCTGCCTGCCATGCAGCTGGACACATATCCATGACACACCTTGTGCCACCAAAATGCAGTCTGTCACCTTGTTTTGGGCATGCACAAGTGTGGTGAACAACGTGGACTGGACTGTGCTGCAGGTTGAAATCACACAATGAGACCCTGCCCCAGCTCTACCATCCCCAGTGGAAAAGGTGGTGATGACAGACACTGCATCTTGGCCACACAAGAGTCATAGGACAGGGAAGGTACCATGGTGGTTAGCTTTAAAAGGCAGCTTTGCCTCATAAAAAGAAAAAATATTAGATATTAATGAATTTCCAAAAGGGATTTGAATAAAAACAGAACTCCATTCAAACAAATGAACAAAAATGACTTCAACTTCTCTGCTGTTCTGTTTCCAAGAATGCAGACACACAGACAAAGACACTTCCCATACACGAGGTCATCCACTTGACACAAACTGAGAGAACAGGATTACACTCAGAACAGAATTTCTGCCCTTAGATCCTTATTTGTTCATGGATGTCACATTTAGATACTACTGAAAGGCAACAATTTGAAAGAACTGTGACACAATATTGAACTGAAAAGATAAATCTGCATTAAAAAGAAATAAAAGCCACACTGTCCATGATTACTTTAATAACATTTACATGCCATCTTCAGCACGTTCTCATCTTCCTCATGCTACAATATGTTAAACAGCATGAAACATTGCAACAGGAATGACACAGTCAATATCCTTAACTAGGAAGATGTGAGGGACAACACATTTTGTTAGGCCAAGTTAGATCTGAATGACTTTAGTCCAGCACAGGAATTCAGTCCAGAAATGTCCTTCTTTCCAAATGTGAAAGAACAAGATCAAGGGACACAGGAGGCAATGGATTAAAAGCTGCAGACCTGGCCCTGATACTGACACCTTACACAACCACAGACAATTTTATGAACCCTTCACTATCCCCATTCTTTGTCAAATGAGGCGCCATCTTTTTCAGATGCACACTCTAAATGTTGGTTAATCACTGTGGAGGGCTGTACATGTTCAAATAATTCTATATTATAATGAAAGAAAAGTTTGTGTACCCCAAAATCTCTGCCTCAGATATTAATTAGTCTTTCAAAGGCTTCTATCTCTCCTCTGAATCTTTTTCTCACTTATCCTTCAGCTACTAAGCCTGCAATAGCTCCACAGAATTCAGGTACATTACAGAGTTGGAGAGGCAAAGATCATAGAAAATGTACAGACTGTCCTAATCTACTTGTGGGTTTCTTAATTAAAAGAAATACGGTCTGCTACAAAAGCCACGGCAATATTTCTGACAAACTGTAATAGCACTGAGGTCTTCAAAACTGGCAAACTATTGATCTGAACTGGAACATGCCTGTTCATTTTATCTCAACAAATTGAATTTGAGGATCTTAGAACTATATCACAATAGTCTGTTGATTTGCAACCACCTACAGTGAAAATATACAAATATTCAAACACCACCAACGTCCACAAAACCAAGAAGCATATCTGGAATTTCATTACTCCCTTAAGAGATTTAAAGTTGTATTTGAGGCAGATAATTGAATCCCTTTGCTGACTGTGCAATGGACTTTGAAACTGCACATTTAAATACATTAGCATTCATGAAGATTTAACCTAAGGATAATACTTAAATTTGGACCTAGAGAAACTAGAAAATTTTTTTAATAGACAGAATATATAAGTAGAGAAGTTAAATTCATAGAACAAAAATCAGTGGCAAAATTTGCAACAAAAAATGCAATTTCCTGAGTATTATTCAACTTACCTGAACCAAAAATATAATGAGAAAATAAAAGTTGGCTACTCTTCTGAACTGTTCAAATAAGTTTTTTGGAACAAAATTCCACACTGTATACTGAAGGGAAAAAAAGGAGAGAGAGATGAATAATTACAACACAATGCCCAATTTTCCAGTGAAATTCAGTTCCACTCCCATTGAAGTCTCCCTAAAGTTTCTCATTCCCCAGGTCCCCTCTCCCAGACCTTGTTCTTCCCCCATACAGAACTGCTGTATCCAATTTTTGTTCATTTAAAAAAATTCCTTGTGTTTTAAGTACAGCTAGCAGGGAAGCAGGGGTAGCAACTGCATTTCCTCTACAGGCCAAGTTGAAAATGTTTTCCTCCAACCAGGACAGGAGCAGCTGGAGTCATTTGGCCGCTTGTGTCCTGGGTAGGAGGAAGGAAATTAATTCCTGCAGCTGTAACATTCCCTCCAACACTACAGCCACGAGGCACATCCCCACCATCAGCTCTATTGATTTCAATCCAAGGACACACCGGGAGGGAATCCGCAACTGCAGTCCACTGCTGATTTATTTTATGCAGAGTACTGGCTTTCAATTTGGCTATTTTAAAAATCCTCATAACCAGCTTCATCCTGCCTTTTAAGTAGTTTGGGCAACACTGGTTGAAAAACTACTTTTCATCAGAAAGCCTGACCAACTTGTTTAATTGCTCTGTACTTGAGGTTGTTGGAAAGAAGGGTGAGAGAGTGAGACAAACTACACATGAAGCAACCCAGCTTTTTCCTCCAAACAGTTCAGAGTTGGTTTCATTCTGAACTGCACAAGCACCACTAGACATAATATAAACACATCTGTATTATGCACATCTGCCACACACCTTCCCAAGTAACACATCAAGTGATTTTGCCATGACAAATTGGTTCCTTACCTTGGATGATATGATTCTGTTGTCCGCAAACTTCTGAGGAACATAATGGCCATGCTGGGGAAAACGATTTGCTATATAAATAGTTCTTGTGTCGCTTTGATGCGGTGGGTCAAAACCCTAGAACATAAAATAAAAAAGAAGTAATCAAGAAAGTAGATTATATTAACTGCTGTTTTGTAAAATTCTGTGGAAAAGCACATTCAGGTATCAAGCAGCAGTTTTCAAAGAGTAAAGAAAATTACTGTATAAAAGTGAAGTCTGCTGTGTCCAGACCATTTTCAAAAACTATGGGAAAAGCCCCCAAAATCTCAATTTTGAGGTTGTGTACTCATTCTGAAAGAACAAAAGAAAACAAATCTGTATCAAGGATAGAGAACACTTGCTACCATGCAAACTTGAAGCCCTGCAAAACTTCAAAAGAAAGGAACAGAAATGGAGATGAAAACATAAATAATTTACAAAACCTCACAGCCATGCTCACAATAACCTTAATAAAACAGACTACTGAGAAAAATAAAAGGTCAAAACATACAAGCTATACCAGTATGCTGTGGTAACTGGATTTTGAAAAGATTCTCACCAGAGAAAAGCCAAAAGCAGATGCATCTGACCAGACAGCAGCATTTTTTCCAAACAAGTTCCATCTCCAAGAACTAAGATTTTGTCCCATTTCAAATGTGATTTCCTGCCATTATCACCAATTAAAACATGAATGGTGCAACAGTGAAAGCAAAATCATGGGGAAAAAAAAAGCATACTCAGAAATACTTATCAATAATTTCCTGCTAAAACAGATGATCTAAGTGAGGTCCCTGGGAATCAAAGCCATGTTTCAGGTCTAATGGTCAATGTTTCCAACCTCTGCCTCTTCAAGAGGAAGTGGAACACAAGTGTTAAACCTGCAGATGACAGCAGCCTGGGATTGCAAGAACACCAAATAAGAGAAAATTCTTGACCAACCAGATGCACAGAACACAAAGATCCAGCACAAAGAAACTGCATCTAGAAAAAGAGAATAAAAGCCCGTAAAGGAATTTTGAAGAAAAATGTCAAAGGCTATAACAGATCACAGGCTAGACATGAGTCATCCACATCATCCCACTGAGAAAAAGGCCTTCAGTGCAGAGGAGGCTGGAGGAGGAGTGGGAGCCACAGCTGAAGCACTGTGAACCAACTGGACAGCACCCAGAGGAGTGCAACATGAGCCCCGAGAGATCCTGAAAACATGACATATAACGCAAGGCTGAACAATCTAAAAAGCAAAGAGCAAACAAATTAGAGTCATCTAGCCTGGAGGAGAGGAAACTTGGGATATCCTAGTAAATCTCCTGATACATAGAAGACTGTTCCATTGAGAAGGGTGCTTTGAAGGCCAAAGAACAAAAGTGAGCAGGCTTAAGTTGCAGGTAAGAAAACTTATGTCTGGGTACTGGAAAGCAAACAAATTCCTTTGTTGTGGAAAGGAATAATTAAACACCAAAATAAGTCATGAGGAAAGGTTTCACTGTCTGTAACACAAGGGCTTATATCTGGGTCATTCAAGTCTATCTTTAATTGAGCCTTTCCTGGGGCTACATGACTCACCAGTACCCTTCCTAGCAATAATGTTCTGACCCGGGGAAGCAGGTGATGGCAGGAGACAACCAAACACTAATAATTCAGATAACAGGCCAAGAAAACTACTAAAGAAAAAGGCTAAAAGCTTTTAGACATGAAATAAACTGGTGAAATTAAATGTGAAACTGCTGTTTGATTGGGAATCAATGACTGTTTGCAAAGTGGTGTATTCCAGCATCAGCATGACACACATTCCTAATCTTAGAACCAACTTGCAGAGTTTACACAACCTCCTTGTTCTCTGATGCCAAGTGCAAGGACAACTGATGGTGTCCTTTGCTAGAAAGGGCATTATCAATTCCACTACTGCAGGTGAGGAAACTGCATTTGCAGTTGTGTTGCTCCACTTGTGAATGAGGCTCAGAGCTTTATCCATGCCAAATAAAAAGTGACACTTCACAGAACTCAAGAAGATACCTCCATACCAGTTAACTACAGAAGATGAACAGAGAGCACAATGACTGACAAAAAAAGGTTGGTATAACCAAACACTAATTTTTTTAACCCATTAACATCTCTAATGCAGGTCATTAGGTATGCTCACACTCAGGATGGTGTCATTTTAAGGTAAAGGAATAATTAAAAAATCCTCTCAAACATACAAATGTTTGTGCTTAACATCATTACTACAGAAACAGTCTGCTTGAGACAAAAAGAGGTCCAGAATGATGAAGGGAGAAAGAAAGGAAGAGGGATTTTTCAAAGAGATTTGAAGGAGAATAAACTTTGATGACAAGCAGTGGAAGGCTGGGCTAGTCACATGCTTCAGTGTGAAAACTTGTTTAAAGATAAGAGTGGAGCAGGGAGGCAAAAAGTAGATAGAGGAAAGGATGGCAAAAAATACACAGGATACCAAAAGCAAAATGCAAGGAACTGTTCACAGCTGTAAGAAAAGAAATACAAGCATGAAAGGAAGATGAAAAAAAAATGTACCTGTTAACTGCTGGCACAAAATTTAAAGAGAAGAGTGTTAGTAGCTGAAGCATTTTGGATATCTGACATTAGTGACACAGTAGTTCTAAATCAATCCAGAAGATGCCACAAATAAAAGTGTTTTGCAAGCAAGTAAAAAAGCACCTAATTAGTAAGACTTCGTACACAGCTCTCTTCTACATCTCAGAAAATGTCTGGCACTCACAAAATGCCAGACATCCTCACTTTGGAAAGTCAGACTCTACAGCCTGAAAAAATTCCACTCTAAATCAAACAGATGTAAAGCAAGGAAAAAAAACCACAAAGAGCAAAGAAAACAAGTTGCAGTCTTCTTTCTGACAGTGATAAATGTTAACCTGCATGCCACTTGCTGAACGCTATTAAATGATAAATCAAAGATTACTGAATGACTAGGATACCACTGAACTTTTTATATGCCCTTTTTAGGCCACTATCTGAGCACCTGAAGGTTGATAAGTTTGATGACATTTTATGATGAAGAGTAAAGACCTCTGTACAACTCCAGTCTCACTGCATAAGCACTTCAATCCGAATGAATACCTCCGCTGAAACAGGCTCAGATGATTAAAATCAAGAACTTTATTTTCCAAATAAATCAGAATCTCACTCAGGCCATACAAGTTTACAGGTTTACAGTTGTGGAGCCAAAACAGTTTAAATTTGCAGTCTGTGGAGATTTAATTCTGTTTTGTTGACATTTGCCACAGAGATGGCACAGAAGCTGTGCAGTCAGCAGATCACAATGCACATGCAAGGCAGGACGGGGACAAAAACCTCTCAGTTGTCAGAGCTGTGGTTGGAAAAGGACACATCCCTGACAACCTCAGTGACTTGACTGCAGCCACAGCAGGAAGTGAGTGGCAGAGCTGGGAACAAAACCCAGATTTCCTAAGTTTTGCCACTGTAACAACTAAAAATCACTTGAAATTAGCCAACAACTCTCTGCCATCTCATAATTAGCTGATGAGACCACAACCAAGTAGATCTTCCAGAGAAATTTTAATTACACATCCCACCAAGCAAAACTCTGCACAGGCGTTGAACTTTATTGTTCCAGAGCTGGAATGTCTTTAACTCTTCTCTAACTATGGGGCTGGTCACAGAGCTGGCTCCTGACACTAAACTGATTCATAGCCCAAATTTGTGCCCAGCAAGGGATTTTGCACAGTAACTCTGTGCAGCCAGCAAAGCAGTGCAGAAAGCACACTGTTTCCTAATTTCACTTAATAGACAGTTCTCTCTTTTTCTAACGTCATTCTCCAACTCAGCTGCAAAAGTAGGGTAACATGCCCTTGTCAAAGGATTTCTGCAGCTAAACAGCATGAGCAGAGAAACCCTAAATTAGAGTCTTGCAAAATGATTAAGTTGTCACCAATCGCTTTTAAAAAAAAATTAGTTTTCCTGCAGTTATCTAGTGATTTCTACCCAAATGCACAGATCACTGACTTCATAATAAATAATGCTGAATATATTACAAGACCCAGTATTTAAGGTTTCTTGACCAGGTACATTACAGGCACATATATTACATGAATCACCTTTAAATAAATTTTGACCATATGATGAAGTGACCTGATTTTCTTGCCTTCATTTTGCAAATTATATCTAGATTTATTAGCTAAAATTCAGTCCTTCAGATGATTTTTCAACACAAACCAGGCATTATCTACCCTTGCAATACAGCTTTCATTTAATCTTCAATACACACTTCCCCAGCAGAAGTTCTGCACCCAGATGAACTTAATACTTTGGTTTTGAAAACAGCCTAAAAGCATACCATTTATATACAGTATACAGATACTCTAGTCAAGCTGATTTATAAAGCACAAATGAAAATAATCTTTAAAAAAAGAAAAATAAAGAAGTGATTCATAGTTTTCATTTCTTATTAATTTCAATGACTCCTCTAAGTAATTTTTACTAAACCTCTTCAGCAGTGATTTCATTACTGCTCTAAAAGTTAGACAAAGATATTCTCTGTGCGGTAAATTAGGCCCCTTTAAAACAGCACAAAAAAAGTATCCCGGGGAACTGAGGAGAAATATTTGACTGCAATTTTATGCAATTTATTTCATGAAAGCCATGGGATTCAACAGCTACCCCAAACAACTCTTTCCTACATTTTTTCTGCATCTCAACCACTGTACTTGGAGACCTGCCCATTGGTCATCAGGTAAGGAAAATTCATCCATCCATTTTCCCACTTTTGTGTTTTTGGTTTTGTCCTGGGGTTTTTTTTCCCACCTTCATGCCGGTTGTCTGGTGACATAATAAAAAGTTTCCCCATGAAAGAAGAGTTTTACCCTGCTGCTGAGGAAGCCTTAATAACACATATAACAAACTAGGTAACCACACAGGATGCAAATGAGGATCAGCATTACAAAAAAGACCCTCCCAACACCTGCAAGTGCAAAGGAAGGAAAAAAAAAAGCTTTTGTACTCAACCTGTTGCTGAACATACACATCTACTGCAAGACTGAACACTTCAATGCCACTATGAACACATGGCAGTGTGCAGCAATGCCCTCCCCACACACTCTACAAGCACTGTTAGGTGACTCAGCAGAAATTTCAGCAAGGATTACTGACATGAGACCTGCAAACAACACATCCATTTCATTATCAAGCTTTGCAATGTGTGCATTGATAACCACAAATGATCTGACAGGCAAATTTTGCTTACAACTTGCATAAACTTAATATACTTCAACATAATCTCCCAGGGTTTCTTATTCATTGCTCACAGCTTTTACAGAAGAGGAAGAAAAACTAACTTTCTATTTGCTGAAAGAACTTCTGCTATGTGACCACTGAAAAGTGAAAGGGGTTTGAAAGAAGGAAGCCTCATTCAGAGCCTCTTCCTCCTTCCAAAACCCACCCTAAACACAACAGACAAAAGCAGCAGCTCCCCCAAAACTCTTCTGAATATCACATACTACTTAATAAAGCTAATCAACAGAAGAAAACTTGGTCTCAGAAACCCTTTCTCCAAGGGAAGTGACTGGACTGATTGTGGCTGCAGAAGCAGAACACCACATTTGCTGGCAGACAGCCCAAAAGTCTGCTATTACACTGCTGTCAAGATATATTTTGATTAAAGGTGTTTTGAGGAAATACATTTTCTTGCTTTGGCTTTTCTTCTGAATATACATAGAATACTTTTCGCTCTGTCAGATAAGATGATCTATTCACACTCCACGCTCATTTTCAGAAGTCTGTGTGACTTAGTACTCCATACAGTCAGCCAATAATTCTTTCAGTCATGTAACTGGGCAATAGTCAAACTGAATTTGCCTTATCAAAGGTTAGCATGAAGGAACAGCCTCTCACAGCAATTTTAAACACTGCTCTAAGAACTAAAATAGTGAATCAGCTGAAGCACCCTGATGTGTACACAGTGCCATGCAATTTGTACCTCCCCTTTTAAATATCACTGCAGTAAAGAAATAAAACTACTGAAAGTCATGCACTATTCGTGCAACTTCCTCTTCCCTCTTACTGTATCTACAGCTGTGCAAAATATCTGATAATAAATCATGTTGTAACCTCCTAAAAGACCTATAACAGGATCATATTATTTTGTGAAAACACACCCTCTAGGCGATAAGGCCTGGGAAATCATGAGGCAATAACCCTTCCTTTCACAAAGTTAAAAGTCCTGCTCATACAGAGCTCAAGTTGTTCTTACTCTACATACTATTTTGTCAAGATGCCCACCAAAAATAGCTTGGAAAAATCCCTACTTAAAATTTTATAAAAGCACTTATCTTCTCTATTTATCAGCAAGCACAACAAGCAAGGTAAGCTGGCCTCTATCACTGCTAACATATTGCCCCGTGCCAGCTTCCCTGCTCAGGTCACCATGCCAAACATACTGGTCTTGTAACATCAATAAAATCAGAAAGGAAAAATGAGCTGAGCAGGCAAGTTAAACTTTCTGCCACAGCATTCTCAAAGGCAGCTATGGCATATCCAGCTCCTGTTAGCAGCAAAGGATTTGAACAGAGATGCAGGTAAATTGTTTAATTCAAAAATAGTCCAACTTGGATCAATGAAGGAAATGGTTTTCTTATCCTCCCCTACAATCCAAGTCACAGTATTTATAAAGCATAATCCATTTTGGACTTCATATGGTAATACAAACCTAAGACCTTGTTACAGCTGCACTTTCATTACTGTCTTCAATAGAATGCCAAGATTCACTTTTTTCCTACAGGGTTATTACTCCAGTATCCAAAGAGGGCCTACAAGAAAGCCAGGGAGGGACTGTTTACAAGTTCATATAGTGATATGACAAAGGGGAATGACTTTAAACTGAGAGATGGGAGATGTGGATTAGATATAAGAAAGAAATTCTTCCTTATGAGGGTGCAGAGGCCCTGGCACAGGCAGCCCAGAGAAGCTGTGGCTGCTCCATTCCTGAAGTGTTCAAGGCCAGGTTGGACAGGGCTTGTCTGCTTCCCTCAATATGCTTAACCAAGGAAAAGCCTGTAATACATTCCTTGTCCACTTTATTTTAGGATGCTCCCTGTCACACACACAGATAATCAATAACTTTTGCTCACATGCTTTTTGGAAGAAAAGAGACTCTACAATAAATGTGACTTCAGCTCCAACGAAGGAAGAAACTTAGTTAATATTCAGGTTCTAAGAAGCAAGCCTCAATCCCAAAGGCAGGGTTAGTTTCTCCCAAGTTACCTTTCAAGGCCAGTCAGTGCACTTTAAATTTTTTTTCTTAAAAAAAAAAAGCTTTATGTAAAGTCCAAGCAGTTGAAGAGACATTGAGGCTTGACAGTGTCTGTAGTCCAAAATGCATGGTCTTTTGCCACATGCTCCCAAAGCAGCCCATTGCTCCAACATGGAAATTAAGATGCCTTTGAAATTCCAACTATACAGTTCTAATTTCAGAAGCAGAAGTTCTCCTCTGTGGGCTCCAGCATTTAGTTTTCCTCATCTGCAGTATCATCTTCCTGTCAGGCACGTACAAAAGGAGAATAGGCAAGATTTTTAAAGCTAAAGGGTGACTTCAGACACCCATCAGGAGAAAACTATGGGGCATCACATTTTATAAAATAAGAATTGAGAAATCAAAAATCACAAGCCACTTTTTCAAAAGACTTCTTAAACTACTGAGCATGGAAAGTGCTACAATTCTGCAATAATCAATCACAGAAACAGCACCTACTAAACAGGTCACACTAAGAAATACAGAACCAATGCAAGAAATGAAACATTTAACACACAAATCCTTCACACACCTCGAATGACCACAGCATCTCAGAAAAAGAGCCCCCCCAAGTGCATCCTTTCTGTACATTCCCTGCATTTGTTAAGCAGGTTTATAGCAGATTTTCAGTATTCAAGCATTCAAATCTGTGACAGGCTATGAACTTTCCCTTAAGACTAGAAAGCAGCTCAAATTTTGTAGATAGCAATTTCACCATAAAAAAATACATTTGTCAAGTCCATGACAGGAAAAATACAGAGCAATCATACATTCCTTCACATACTGGCATACTATACACACTATTATCTTAAAATGAAATGCTGTTTATCCTCTTCTTTGAAGAATCATTTATAAAACTATTTTACACAAGCATGAAGGGCTCCTGTTCTGGACTATTCACACAGTCATTATTGAAAACCCTTGTTCTCAATATTTGGATTTGTTCTAGTAGGCAATAGCCATTTATGCCAATCAGCTCCTGCACTGTGAGTCTAACTCATATTTTTTTTCAGCACGGAAAAAATACCAACAAATCCTTTCCAAAAGCCTCTTCCCCCAAAATCATCATTAAATAATAAACCTTAAGGCTTTTTCAAAATGTGTGCCAAAATTATACTGACAATTGCTGACAGTGACTGCTCAACAAACTTCCCAGGAAGAGAATTTTGTTCAGAGTTGAAAGTGTCTAGCCCTTCTAACATGCTTTGAGAAAACCTGCTCTTTAAAACATTTCAGTTTTGAGTCTGCTGCATCCACCCAAGAGCATTTTCAGTTATAATTCCATTTCAAACATGATTTATGATTTAAGTGTCAGTTTAATGCCCTGCTTTCAGACATGTGTACAGACTAGTCTATCCTTAAAGCTTGCTAAATCTTAAGCTTCCTTTCCATTTTGTTGCAACTCTCTTTCCAGAAATGTAAATATCTACAAAAATTCGCACAGCCACACAAAGTAGCAAAAAAACCTGCAAAGGAGTAACAAAATGCAACAACAGATGACAGCATGTATTTTGGGGGATAAACCATATAAAACATCTTCCTCCAGTAAAACATTTCAGGACAAAAACAAACAGTTTGCCTTTTGTCTACATCATTATCTCTCCTTCCCATTTACAGGAAAGTTCCCTTTTCTCAGACTTATTTTTACCCAAAGTAAACAAGGAAAAAAATCCTCTTAAGTCACTGCATGTGGGAGGCCAAGGAATTGCAGGGGTTTGTTTTTTAAATCACAGTGTAGTTCTCGGTCCTACTTTCTGTCTTTTCTATCATGGTCTGTGTTAATGCTAAGTGGTTTTCTCCACAGTAGATGAAAAGAGGTTTGTATTAAAAAAAAGTCTAGCAGCAACTATGTCACCTGTGTTTTGCTAGAAGATATGACCTTGCATTTACAGAGACACTTTGTCACATCTACTTTGCTGCAGTTCTTACCTGCTTGTTTAACAAACAGATTTTGTGCTAGAAATGGAAGGATTCTTTTGAGAGGTAAACTTTTTCCTGGTGACATAATTACAAAAACAGTCATAACCACTGAGCACATCACATTACAGTCAAGAAAAAGCAAAAGCAGATTGTCAATGAAAGTCACTAGTCATGATGTTCTTAATAAAATTTAAACACATTGTTATATTTTTCTTCTATAAATTCTGTCTCTCCACCCCAGAAAGCAAATGTCAGTTTTAATGAAGCGAGGGAACCCATTTAAAACTAAAAAACAAATATCAATGATATTCAAAGCACATGTTGAATGTTACTAAATCCAGCACGTATTTATTTGCCTTAGATTACAAACTTTACCTTCCACTGAGAGTACAGAAACAATCTCTTAGCAGTAAACAGAGCCTTCCATCCATCCTACCAGGTACTCCCTATTGACCAGAACACAAACAGTTTTTGCTCATTGTCAACAAAACTCTGTTTTTCTCCCTCTTTTCTCTTAGTCACATAAAAACCATAAACAGACAGAAATTATTAAGGGACCCCATTAGTGCAGGGGTCATACCATCAATTAAATAGTCCTATTATGAAGTGGTAAGTGGAACTTTGACACAACAAAAATTTGCTGCTTAAAAAGCTCATGGATTAAAAAAAGAAAAGAGGATGGGACAAGACAGAGGTGAAATATCCAAGTCTCACAGCAAGCCAGCACATCAGATAACACCAATCCTCCCACTTTGAAAAGAGACTTTGAAAGAATCAGTGTCAGGACTGGTTTGATTATGTTTTGGTATGCAATTCTTAGAGTTTAATTTTCATGAGGTAAGACTTATGAATTACACACAGGACACAACGGATGTCTCCATTTGGAGCAGACAGCTGGCTGAGGACAGGGCCAGGTTCTGGACGCTTTGGAACACACTGTGCTGCAAATGTATCAGTCCTCAGCAGCCACAGAATACAAAGAGAAAATAAGGTTAAAAGACCCAAACACATGGGAGCACTAGCCCAGCAAATCAAAGAATATCTCTAGCAAAAAAAGAGGGCCACATTTTCTCCTGTGCTAAGTTACAGGAGCGGAGTCCTTGACCTCCAGCACTCAAACTACTCTAGCAAAGCAATGCAACCTTTGGGCTGTTCCAACACACACCTTGCTGATCCCTCAGTGATAATTCAGAAGGTATTTCAGGGACAGTCTGAACCACAGGAATACTTGTGAGCAAATATGCATTTATTTTTCTAGCATAAAATAACAAGCAGTTAGTTTTAGCCAGAAAGGGGAAGAGGCTTCATTGACAAATAAGAGGGGGGGCAATTGTACTCCAGAATAGCAAGGTGATTTCAGAAACTAAATTCTCAATCATTGGATTAGTTTAAAGTATTTTTGGCATTCAGAAAATAAAAAGAATTGGGAGGGGGAAGGGAGTAACTGCATTCAGTGAAATGATTAAGTGAAAATAATACACACTTGTCAGTGCAACCAATGAGACAAATGCTGTCCACCTTGTTCAGAATGCCAGTAACTGCAAGGTATTACAAAATACCATCTGTCCTCTCAGAACATCTTAACAGTAACCAGCATCTGAAAGGAAAAAAAAAACCATCCCAGACATACAATCCTCCAGTGCTAATCTATTTGAGGACATTCCCTTATTAGTAGAAATTTTTCATTAGAACACATGTAGAAGATGAAGAACACTCCTACAGATACTGTGCTGGCTGTGGAGGGTGTGAGGTGTGACAGGCACTACCTACACAGAACAGTCAAAAACATTCCCTGTGATCACCCCTCAATGCAGCCTATGGAGAACTTCTGGACTTCATAAACTCCTGACATCCCTCCCAGTCTGAACCTTCCTATAGCCATGAAATAAATAAAATAGTCTGGTAACTAGCTTTTACAGTTAATCTATAGATTTTATCTTTGATTTACAGTTAAATAAGAAAGCTGCATTTGCCCAAACATCCAGCTCTCCATAGCATTAAAGCTGTTGTGCACTACAGCATTCAGGTCCTTAAACTGCAAAGATACTCTGCCAAATCCAGCACAACGCTTGTCTTGAACTGTCATTTATAAAAGAGGGGCCAGGCAGGCAGCTCTAAGGTTTTCTGCATGCAGTATCCTTTGTACTTCACTGAGCTGCTAGACAACAGATCAAAAGGCTCAAACTCCTCATAACAGCAACAGGAAATCCTGAGACCTTTCTCCAATTGACAAGATTAGTAATTTAAAGTTATGCAGCTAAAATCATACATACAAGGGTATTCTACCACAATTTTCAGAAGCCTCCCTGCCAGACAACTGAAGGTGTCAGTACGTTCTGTTAATGGCACTGCAACAGCTCCTGCACTCCATGTGCACCATCAGAGAGCAGCACAGCCCAAACACTGTCCTAAACCCACCACAGGAGAAGTGGAACAAAAAGTCCCTGGGTGTTACAAATGTCAGTGCACTCTCGTTTTGTGTTGGTTCTGCACAAACCAGACCACGGGAGCCACAATAGCACTTTGTACACAGATTTGCTATGAGGTCTAACCCATCATATCAGGAAATGCAAACAAAACATATTATGCTATTCCTGAATATTAATGATGTTTCCTATCAACTGTTGTTTATCCAGTTGTTTTTTTCAAGCAGAGTTGGCTGTGCCTGTGGTGTTATGCAACCCTCCAAATCCACATGCCTACTGCTGTCTGAGAGCTCAAGGTAACAGAACTGGAACCCAAACATCTCTCCTGCCCAAAGCTTGTCTTTGTCAAGGCATTTTACTCAAAGCCATGAATTGTGACTCCATTTGGCTATGTAATAAAACCTAAGTACTTCCAACTATTAGCTAGATACTGTAACATCACATTAACTAGAAAGTTAATGACTTACTATGCAGCTTACTTAGCATGAGGCAGCACTGGATGGAGAAAAACTGACACACTGTCTCTGTAGGGTGGTGTGAACTGTTTCAGAGCAGGAAAACCAGACTGAAGGCCAAGATACCAAACAACCTGATGATTTGTGCCACATAGGCACTGAAGGTTGTACTACTGTCACCAATTTCTTAGATATAAAAAAATCACTAAAAACATGTAACACCTCAGTTAAAAAAAATTTTACAGACTCGTAAGATGATAGTAAGGATGGAGGAAATCTTACATTCTCAGCATGTCTCCTCAGAGGACTGCTCATGCCTTTCTATCCCTTCTGCAGCTCTACAAGCATGCATGGGTCTTCACAGAGAAAGCACAGCAAAGTCACCACTTTCAAAACTTAGTTAAAATAGTCTGGATTCCATACCAGGTCCTCTCACTACTTTAAGTTCACCTGTTTCATTCTCCTCCCCCCACTTAGCAATGCAAGTTCTCAAAACCATATACACTCATGAGCACTCAGTATATGAAATACTGTTCTCTTAAGCAAACAAGAAGTTGCAAAACAATTCATTGGTTTCATACAGAGAGTACTTAGCAACTACCTAAAAGTACCTTCAGCAAAGTACCAGTGCCTCCCCCTTCCCAATCCCTTACTACTTTTTCAGCATTTCTGCACACCAACGTTTTTCTTTTGTATTACTACAACATCCCACTTGCATCACTCCCACACGTTTGTCTGATCCCAACCCTCCTGTATGGATGAGGACCCTTTTTTAAAATCCACTGCCACATCAAGTACAGGTACAAATGCACACTCCAAAGGCATCCAAACCCACGTACTCCTCTCCTCTCAGACACAGATTTTGGTACCTTTTGATCCAAATATTTCTGTCACCTCACTCTTCCCACTCATTCTGGTTATTTTGTCAGCATCCTTCCCTGTGTTTTTGGCCCTTTGACATTCTTTCAGAACCTAAACATCACAGCCATGTGAAGAAGAAAACATATGGTGGGGATCTATGTTAAACCAGCAATTACACAGAGGGATGAGTTGTCTGAGTGTCTTTAGGAAGAAACATGCAGTGTGGTACCTATCTTAGGCCATTTTTCATCTTTATGAGCTGTGAAACAACAAAGCCATTAACATCTGTGACATCTATAGGACAAACCCACAAAACACGTATCATTGCAATGATTTTTTTTCTCATCAGTACCATATTTAGATGTCTGCCAAGAGTCTTGACTTTTTATTATCCCGCTTTTTTACTACACTAGTTCTTCCCTGTCAAAACTAGTGCAAGTTTTAAACACTCATTTTCCACCAGTTTCCTTTAAGAAGCACTAAAACCTCCCAGTGCCAAGTTTATTGCTCATCCTGTTACACTAATCTTTTGCTTTCTATTAAGGACAAACAGATTTCTGGAAAGCTGGTCAGTGTACTACTTGCAGTGAAAAAAGCAACCACGTTTGATACACGAATTGCTAGCACTGATACAGTCCTAATCTAAACTCTACAGAGGACAGCATAACACTCCTTTAAAAATCACACACACAAACCTCAAGCCGCCTTTAAGTGGAAAAAATGACAGTTATGTTACAGCAAACAAGTTGGTTTTTTTTTCCTAAAAAACATGCGTACGACTGGAACAGAACAGAAGAGTGCAGTCAGAGCTCAAACAGAGCAATTAATTTCCAGGTCAGTAACTCTTGGTGTCAGACCAAACTACTGAGCACTGTCAAGCTGGCACTGAGACCATCACCACAAGCTCACTGCCTCAGACACAGAACTGGGAAAATCCATGGGCCATGGGAAACGAGGTCAGGGAAGAACAGGAGGAAAAAAGAAAACACAAAATTTTTTTCTTTTTTTGGTAAGAAGTGATGCAACAAATTAAACAAATCGTTAGTGAGACAGAAGCTTTAACAAGTAAAATCTGAAAACCTAACTAACGTAAGGTCTTGCACTAACCTGGACAACATCCGTGATACAAAGTAACTCCAATGAATGGAAATTATTTTACAAATACATCATTTAGAAAGAATCTCTCCCTTAGGGAGAAAATGCAAGTAGGATAATGCTGGTGGGGGCAGGAAGCCGGCCAATACTTCAAATCAAAACAGCGAAGCTCGATGTGCTTCCCTGACAGCAGCACAGCCGTGACAGCCACGGCCGCCTGGTTTCCCCTGCTCCAACCCAGCTCAGCAAGCAGCGCCTGTGTGCGGGCACGGGCACCCTCCCTGCTGCCTTTCCCAAGTGGTTCCCCCGCCAAAAGCATTTCATGGATGTTTTCATTCCATTTCTTCCACTTTCAAATCCTCAGCACGCAGCGGCTGCAAAGCGCTCAGGTACGGGGAAATATCGGAGAGAGACGCAGATCGGGTGAAAAAGCCTTAAAACATTTCGCAACGGGAAGGAGGAAGCTGCGAATCTCTGAAGTGTCGGTCCAGGGAAAAAGGCACCGTCATTTCTCCGGGAAGTTTGGGGAGCCCTTCCCAACGGGGACCACAGGAAAGGGAACGCGCTGTCCTCTGTGCCAAGGGGGTTTCGAGGAAAAAAAAACCCACAAAAAAACCCAACCAAAGCCAAAAAACCGAAACGCCCCAAACCCTCGGATACGGGTTTAAAATAAAATTTTAAACCCCATCCATAACGATCCAAGTACAGCCTGCGTGTCTCCCCAGTCCCTGCGGGGGAAAGGACTCTCCTCCCTCCCGCACCCCGGCCCCGCTCCCCCGCGGCCCCGCGGCCCGGGCAGCGCCGTCGGGACGGGGCCGGGCCGAGAGCCCGCCCGGCCCGGGACTGCAGGGAGGCACCTACCAGCTGCTGCCGGACCCAGCGCAGCATCCCCGGCGGCGCGGGTCGCGGCCCCCGCGGCGGGGCTCCCTCGGCAGTGCCGCGCCCTCCCTCCGCTGTCGCCGCCGCCTCAGGCGAGCCGCCCGCCGCGGCTGCTCCCCATGGCGCGGGGCCCACGCCGAGTCAGGAGCGGCACAGCCCCGCCGGCGCCCCGAGCCGCGGCTGCCGCCGCCATCACAGCACAGCCGCTGACACTCGGCGGCTGCGGCCGCCCCGGGAAGTGACGTGGCGGGGTGGGGAGAGGGCCCGAGCGATGTGTGAGCGATGGAGCCGTGAGGGGGGAGCTGCTGTGACCTGCCCCGGGCCTGGGCTGCGGTGGTCCGGCTGTTCCGGCGCTCCTGAGCGGCGGCTTCTCGGGCACAAGAGCCGTGCGTGCGCCCGAGTGACCCTCGGGCAAACTCCAGCTCCCCGCACGGGCTCAGCCGGGCTCAGCGCCCTCAGCCGGGGCTTCAGCCTGGGAGGGCCCCCTCTTCCACCCCAGGGAAGCTACTTCTCGACGTGATTGTTTTATCTTTGTTTTCTTTGCAGAAAGCGCAAAGCGTACCCATGTTGGAATAAAGACTTTGAAAGGAGAGCGGCTAATCACTGATTTAAAGCCCAAGTGCACGGTGTGTGGGTCTCCCAAAGAACAGGTGCTGGGGGATCTGCCCTGCTGCTGGCAGCACTGTCATGAGCTGCTGATTGTTAAAATCGGGTGTAGAAACGTGCTGATGTCTCTCTGAAATCTTCCACGGGAAGAAATCTTCCCATGTGGGCGCGTTCCTGGTCACCTGCTGTGGGTGACCCTGCCTTGGCAGAGGGCTGGCTGCCTGATCTCCAGGGGTCCCTCCCCACCTTGACAAATCTGTGATTTGTTCTGAAAACAGCTGCTGCTTACGGAAACAAAACAGTGCTCAGCGCCAAACATTGGACACACCTATACAAGTCTGCAGCTTCTGCGCCTAAGAACTAAAGGAGATTATTTTAAGTAGTAAAGACCTGGGCATTTGCTACCAAATACAGTTGTCACTGAAGTCAGTGACCATTTTGACTCTGAATTCAAATTAAGTGTTTCTGTGAGTGAAGAGCATTGTTCCTGCTGCTTCCATTTGTTCCTAGGGCATTAGGATTTTTAGCAACAAACCATAATCATATCTGCTATAGTTTTTAGTGTTCGTATAGAAATTTAGAATGTTATTCAAGATTTAAAATGGATGATCTAATGTCTGAGGAAGGGAATCTTGTGGTGAATGCTGATGGTTTAAGCATCTGCATTTAATTAGAAAAATAATGTTTAACAGCGGGGAATAAGACTATTTTTATCAGGCACTTAGGAAAGCTAATGTTAGCAAAACTCGGTATTAAATGCTAGGCATTATTTCAAAACATTTAAATACATCAAAGCTGAGTTTCAAACAGCTTGCTCTACCCTATTCATCTAATGTGAAGTCGAAAATAACAGTGATTTCATAGCTGTGGCACTTTGCCTGGAGAGTGGCCTTAAGCCAGAAGCTGAACTGATACACTTAATATTCGTGCTCCTCTTTTATCATCAGATGTGACCACTGCACACTAAAATTCATATGCTGTTACTCTGCAGTGCAAGAATATTTGTCACTCTGTCACTGCCAAATTCCACTATGAGTTGCACTTTCTGCAAGCCTCTGTTTCCATGGCTTGCAGTTGTGTTACATAAAGCTGCTTGGCGCTGTCTGTTCCACATTTGCTGTAATGATACTGTTTCACCAGACAAAACTTGGAAGCAATTTGCAAGTTATTTGAACCTGCAGTTTGTATTTTTCACTCTAAGATGTCTAATATTTTAGTGGATGAAAGTATATTGACAGGATGGACAGGAATTCTTTTTGCTGTGTGCAGCAAAGGCTCCGACTGCACCTTTTCAAATATACAGAAAAATTTCACTAAAAGACATCCTTTCCTAGCATCCTGCCTAGTAAAACTTTGTATTTTTTAAATTGCTCAAAAGCTCACACTAGACACTTATGAAGTTCCATCTCACCCTTGAGAGATAAATAGTTCTCAGAAAAGAAAATTGAAGCGGAGCAGCCAAGCCAGATATCGATTAGCCAGTAACACTCCAGCGCTTTTCAAATCAGAGGTCAACTGTATTAAGAATTAAGATTCCCACATCAGAGACCCCACTTTAAAACAGTGCCCTGAGTCTCACCTGAATTCACACAGCAGGCTTATACAGGAAAAAAAGGAACTGCTGAAGAAAAAAGTCACCTTCTGAAGATTAGGTTTAACCCATTGCCTATGCTCTCTTGATTGGACTCCAAGCTTTATATTTCTATATACTCTATATATATTTCTATATATATTTCTTTATATACTCTCATATTTCTATGAGAGTAATGATTTCAGATGTTTGTTTAGCAAGATCAGGATACAAATCCTGTCTGATAAAGAAATATTTACATAAACATAAAAACACACATGCAAATGCTCAGTCCAGCAAGCTTTTATTTATGTGTGCATGAGTAATTCTTATATAATCAATGGTGCTACTTTTAGGTTTATAAAATTAAACATTGGTAACCAGAGAATCATTGTCTGAACATGCAGCCATCAAATTGTCGCTGGGGCTGCTGATGCTGCTCCCTGAGCTTTTCCTGTGTGAGAGACACACATTTCCATCAGTTTTGAATGCACCAGCCCCATCCCAGGCTCCCAGGGGCTGCTGTGATGCAGACAAGGCAAGTGGTAGCAAAAGGGGTGGTCTTATTTGATGCACTGACTTTTTGGCAGCCCAAGTCTTGTGTTGCATCTAGAAAACACCTTTGTCCTTTGGGACAGAAAAACAGCAAAGCCAAAGAGATGCAGAGTAGGGATGTAGGTTCAGAGTAGGGATGTAGATTTGTGCAGCAAAACCCAGTAATAGTCCTTAGAGTATCATTTTCCTGGTGGAAAATTCCTCTCAGTCATTACTTTGATTTTAATGAAATATTTTGTAATTTCTCTAAATGAGTATTTTAATCTATGCATTATTTACTTGCTAATTATGGTGTTAATTAAAAATGTAAACTATAAAAATGCCTGTTTTGTTTCTAATCCAGAGAGAGAAAGGGCTGCCTTAGAGATACAGGGTTTCTTCAAGGCATCTTTATTCCTCAAGCATTCACTTACTGGCTGAAGCATCAATTATATAGAGATAATCAGTGGCTGATTTTCAGTCACAAGGCTTTTCATCTAAAGACACATGTGTATTCTTACCTAGAGCAACTAGTCTTCAGGGAAATAGTAAGAGTTAGAAATCGAACTGAACTTTTTAAAGGGAAACCTTGCGTGCAGTTTGTCACTCCTTTTTTGTGCCCTGAAAGAAATAAGATCAGATTAAATGACAGGATGCACAAGGTGACATTTCCAAGACACTTACTGGATCTCCACAATAATGCAGTATTTTTTATTTCTTCTTACCCTTTCTCTCAATTGTTAAAACCTGGATCTTGACGTAAAACCTCACCTTTCCATTGTTTTTTTTCTTTTCACTTGAGAGCTTTGTTGAGAGTGTTGAACTTCTATCCAACACATGAGGCTCAAGCGAGGAGGATCCCCAGTGCCAGGTGAGGGGCTCCGTGTGACACACAGAAGGTCAAACCTGTCATTCCCCTGCAGGCACAGAGAACTTTGCACGGCACCACAGTTCACCAAAAGATGCTCTGCACTTACCTCATCCCTGGCTGTGTGGAACGGCCTGGCCTGCTAAATGCAAGTCGAGAAAGTTTACAATCAGTGCTACTCACTTTGCAAGGCCCCAGGATAACAGGAAACTGTGGAAAGCATTAAAATTCATCTTCCCTTTCTGCCTCACTGTTAACTTTTTAATTACATGTTGCCTGTAGGTCATAATGTTCAGCTTGTGGCTTTCTCTAAAGCTGTTTTGTTTTCTTTTTCCCTGGGGAAGCAGTCCAAGATTAGAAGAAATAGGAAATCCTGAAAATCCACCCTTATCTTCATGAAGATGACTATGACCAGGATGAAGTATAAAATGCTGATTGTTCATACCATTTTTTTTCTTTCTTTCTTTTGTTTTGTTTTTAAGGGAAGAGATACTTTTTTTTAACCCATGGCTCATAAAGTTTGGAACATCTCCAATGGCCCTGTCCTGATGGAAAGTGCAGGACTCATACTCTTGTGAAACAATAGTTCTGTTAGAAAATGTATTCAGGTAACTCAGTTAATTTCTAGTATATCCTTGACAGTGACATAATTTTATGATTCTGTGTTATAAACAAGGATATAACATGTGATTTTTTTTCTCCAGAGTCTTTATTTAATGATTTATAAAAATACACTTTTCCAACTAATTCATTCTTATTCTGATCTTTTTATAACAATTTCCTTTTCTAATTTATAAGCCCTAGTGTATATTGGCATTCATATCTCCTCATAGTTAACCTTTGTAAAAAATTGCCCAGCAGAAAACGATGCATCTCAATAAAAAACTCATAATATTCTACAGGGATTTTTTTTTTTCCTGCTTTGTAGCTCCTCAGTTAAGACCACTGAGTGGATAAAGAAAGATTGAATTCTGGAGAATTAACACAGGGCCTGGTATCCAGGTCTTTTGACACCAGTCACCTGGGACATTACCGTGACAACTGTAATACAAACAGTTACACACCTAGGGATGTTACCTTGGAAAGGAGTTTGAGATCTTTGTGGGAAAGGAATATGGGGATTCTGTTCATGGTTGTACACTCTCTTTAGGTTAAATAGCTTGTTTCAAAATATTGTAATACCTACAATATGGAATGTTCTCCAGGTACTGGGAAGTAGGATTTCAAGCCCTCATGTAGAACTTCAGTTTCCCATGTCTTGGAGGGCAAACTGCTGAACTGGATAGAAGTTTTCTGAGAGCACCTTCTGGTTCACACTTTACAAGTCACATAAATTTCTGTGGGATTTTGATATGAAGTAAGCTTGTCATGACTAACATATTTTTTGTGTCCAGGATTCAGTTTTTTAGTGTTTGAGTTAGCTCATATAATGACCGCTAACATGTTCCTATACTGCACTCAAATGATGAAGCAGATCTTTCTGAAGGTGTTCCTTGCTGTGCTGTTGGCTGGATTGTAGCCAGCTTGAATGCTGAAAACCTAAATTGGATGCCTGTGAATCTTACCTGTCCCAGCAGCAACGAGCTGTGATTATAGAGGCTCCTTTTCAAGGGTCTTCCTTTCTCTCAACACATCTAGGGGAAAAGGGAAAACAATTTAACAGAGCCTTATAATTCAGTGCTTTCCATCAATTCCCATTATTTAAGCCTGTGCCTCAATGGTAAGTGGCAAGATATTAGCCAGTATTGGTGAGCCCCTTCCTTTCTCAAGAGTGAGAGGTTAAATTAGTGTCCATTGGCTTTACCCCTGTACCTGCTTTGCACAGGTATCTCAAAGAGTGGTGGTTACTGCCTTGCACAGGCGTGTCCATGACAAAGCCCCGGGCTCCAGCCTGTCTGGGTCACACAAATGCCTCAGGAAACAAGGCAGAGAGGCAAGACAGACACCTTGGGGAGCTGAAGAAAATTTCAGTGCCTCATCTAAAACTGATAGCCTCCTTGGGTGACAAAGGACAAAATAGAAGAGCTCTGCCAACATTGGCCATGAGCACAGGTTTCAGATATATCAGTGGGTAGGAGAGGGTCTCACAGATGAAGACAAAATCACTTACACTTGCTCAGCACTGGAGAGGCTGTTCATTAGTGCAGCTGTAAAAGCAATTTTTGCTAACAGAGATGCATTTTATACAGCAAAAGGGTTTTACAAAAGCATCTACCAAGCAGAATAAGCTGGCAAAAACACTTCTTCCTTCCAACGCAGTGTTTACAATAAAGTTTTTGGCTCTTCAGAAATTGTAAATTAATCACATCTCCAGCTGGTATTTATGATGGGACCTGTCTTTCCACCAGCTTTCCTTTCAACACCATCCTTCCCACCCAAACCAAGTGTGTTCACGTGTGTGCTAATAACACCCTGCATGTCTCTGGGCAGATCTCCCAGGTGTGGCCACCAGGAATGCCAGCCTGGCTCCCAAGTGCTGCTGACCTCCCTCCCTGTCCCCACATAGGCTGGGCTGTGCACTCAGTCAGGCTTCCCTCACACAGTCACAGCATTGCTGTTTGGTTCACACTGATGGCTTGGAACAGCAATCACAAAAAAAGGCTTTTGGTTGGGTTTTTTCCCTCCCCTCTTTATTTTGGCATTAATACAGTTAAATGGGTTGATTTACACTGCTCTTAGGAAATGAGACTTTCCTGGCCTTTAGGTTGGAGATTACTTTCAAGGCAAGTTGTGTATCCTACATCAAAAGTATGTAAAGTCTAATGACAGGTCATGGAACCACAGATTCCACAACACCTTCACATCTCCTTTCCAGCTAAGCTTTAAGAAAAATCTCATATGCTCAGAGTTTCAAAAACCTGTCGACCATTTCAGTCAAGTTTCTGAAATAGCTGCAGAATAAATAAACCCATAGGAAGTATTTAGCACTTAAGCTTTCTAAATATGAAGCTGGATACTCAAAATTTGAGAGGGTGTGTGCATATATTTATTATTTTTTTAAAATCCCCTCATGGCCTAGTATTCTAGAAATAGGGTGCAATAATCTGCCATGCAGGGATAATAGGGGACTCTGCAGACAAAAAAAAAATAACTGAGAACATGACAGATGATGTTCCCACAGCCATATGAGGCAAACAAACATATGGTTGCTCTGTCTGACTCTCCTTCCTTCAATCTTTTATGTCTTCAAAGTGTAGCAAAACATTAGCTGATTAACATAATTAAACCATTTTACAAATGATTCCTAATTATTTTTACAAATGTAAATGGAGATGCTGACGTGAAGTTTTTTGCTGTGCATGATGAATACTGAGTTCTCATTTTACTGAGTACTGTAATCAAATTTAGAACAAATGTTATATAAGTGCATAAGTAATCCTAATCCTAATCCCTTTTCTGCTGTCTCACTTTCTCCATCTAGGCCTGCTCCAGCTGTAAATCTATAAATCTCCCATATTTTGTAATTTCCTCACATATTTTTATTTTTCTTTCCCAATCTCCTACCTTTCTGAAAGGAATAATTTTAGTTGCTAATGGTTCTGATGGAATGAAAAGTTTGGTTTTTAGCCTTCTGCCAGTTTTCCTACAGTACTGTTTGGTCACAGCAAATGCACAATACTGATGCTGTTGCTACAAGATGTTAAGCCTCACCCTGTTGGAACAAATCTAGAGGTCTTCAAACGTTTTTTACTCTGTCCTTAGTTGAATATCTGTTGTTTTCAATGTTTTATTAATGTCAGTAGAGGTTGGCTGAGGGTATGTCAACAATGCATAATTCAAAGTAGCCGGAAGATATCAAAGATAGCTATAAACAAACTAGTTGGTAATAAATCAGTTCTAGCATTGGAACACTGAATTCCCTGTGAGCAACCTGACCCTGTTTCTGATTTTACCCTAGGATTTGTGCCACTGCTATAATCTGAAATTATTTCACTGGCTCAATGAAAAACAGCCAGGAGGGACAGGATTCAGTGCTGATTTAAATGCTGGATTCAGATAAACAAGAAACTCTGCTAGTGATTGTATTTTGTGATATATTTCCATTAGGTGTTTTGGAATTTATTTAATAATTTCACCCCCAAATTTTTTTAAATTATCCACATAGTAATTAAACAAACTTATAACAATTATATTTTTAAAATCATGTTCATTAAACTGTATTTCTTATTTGGAATATTTCTAAGAGTACACAAGAGCAAAAGATAAGTATTGCAGATGAGTGGTTCACAGTATATAATTTATCCAGTTAATTTAATTTCTTTGTATTTGTCTACAAATTGCATATAATTTTATGTAATTAATTCATTATGTGAACCTAATTGCTAAAATAACTCTGAGATCGTCCAGCTGAAAAAAAATAGCAGGCTTTTCATTGACTTAAGTGGGAGCTGCTGGGCCACAGGAGGTTTTTCCCTACTCTGTAGACATTATTGAAGTTAGTCACATCTGAATACTATTCTTTCTTCTTCTTGCTTTCTAAAACAAAAATCATTCTTAACCAGAAAAAAATTCATATTTATAAATTGGTGAATGAGACCCAAATATTTTCTGATTTATATTTTAGATTTCACTGCCCATGAATCTATTTGTTAAAATATATCTGGAAGAAACCATTACATGATGAGCCATAGCAAGCAAAATAGTCTTCCATGTTTTTTAAGTTACTATATTTCCTTCTGTTCTGCTTATCCTCAGTTTTGCTTGTTCCACAAAAATATATTCAGATATTTCAGTACCACTGACATCAGTTGGGACTTAAGCATTTTTTTTCTAGAAAATAAAATGGGCAGCAGTTTTCCAGTCCCACACTCCTGCCCAAGGTCTGCTGCACCAGCCAATCCTGCTCATCCAGCTGCTCCTAAAAATCAATCATAAAAGCTCAATATCCCCCAAAGCATTAAGTTTTTCTGAACCTCTAACCTCTAGATCTTCTTCACCAATAGGTAATTTTTTTGCTTCTTATCCTGGCCCAAATATGAAGTGTAATACTGAGCAATACCTGTGTACTATATGAAAATAATCCTACTTCTTTAACCTGAAGATCATTCAGTTTCCTTAAGTTTTCTGATAAAATCAGTTTTTTCTTTTTGTTGCTGTCATCTGGACATTATCCTGGCCACTTCTTTTCCAAATTTACAAGTACCATACAGAGCTGGTACTTTAATTGACGGCTTATCTGTGCTGCACGCAATGGAAAAATAATTTCACTTATCTCACATGTATTTGTATAACCCATAACAAGAAATGGTTGTTTTTCCCCCTGTAGCTATTACCCTTTTGACTATTGGCAAATGCATGCTCTGTAACATTTGAAACTTTTTTTCTGGCAGGCCAAATCAGTCACTTTAGATCTAATGTTCATGCAATTAATTATTCTTAAATAATTCCTATTTTTAAAAAATAACCATTTTTATTTTAACATCACCCAGACTATTCATTTACTTTACCAATATTTTTTTTTAATTTATCTTTTCTCCTGCAAAGTGCCTCCCATCTTGGTATCATCTGCAAATATAATAACCCCTAATCTCAGTGCTTAATGGAAATACTGATTAGCATTGGACCAAGAACAGACTCTTACAAGAACCACTCTTCGATTTACACAATGAAAAAGGATTTGGCCAGCACTAGCTCTTATTATTAACATGGAATTGAGTTATCCTTAGACAGCAGATAGATTCCAGTGCACCCAACTTGCCTGGCTGCTGTGGAGCCTTTCTTGAGCCAAACAGGATTCTGGGTTAGTCAAAGAATTCATTGCAGAGCCCAGAGATGGCTAAAAAACCACTGTAACTGAACTGCATCAGCCCTTTGGAGGAATGCCACCCAAAAGTACCTGAAAGTGATACGGACAAAGTGCATTGTCCAACTTGTACATTTTTAATGCTATTCTGCAAGGTAAATGTGTGTGGTGCCAGCTGAGCTTGCCCTTCTGCATTTTGCCAAAAAGATACTGCAGGTGACCCAGAAAGTACCGCAGGGAAGAGCTGAGGTTGGATCATCTACGCCACTGCTACACATCCTTATGTTCCTTTCTCACTTCTCATTTTCTTGCAACTCCAGCTCTGGTGCTGGGCTGATGGCACCCCCAGGAGTGCAGATCTTGGCTGTAAGAACCCCATGCTAAAGAGACATGTTCCTGTCTATCTGTCATATATGGTCAGAACAGGGAGTATTTCTCATTGTTTTTTGGGAGAAAGAACAGAGAAATTGAGAGACTCATGGATATATTCAAAATTTATCAATGCCAATTCAGATGGGTTTCACTTACTTTTAATATATTTCTCTTTTGTGAACTTATCCATCTTCTTATTTGAATGCATATATCTTTGAGCTGATTAAGGGACTGGGGATTTGCCTGTGTAAAGGCACACAAAAATTAAAGAAACAAGCACCTTCTTTTGATAGAAAAGGCTGTTGCTCAAAGAACTATCTGTAAGGGAAGATCATTAACTTTTTTATTTCAGATTTAAGGATCTGATTTCCATTCTGAGATTGAAGCACGCTACTAACAGTATAATTTAGATATCAGATTTACCTGTTCCCTACTGCTGCCAGCCTGTATTTGGTTTCAGGGTTCTGATGTTGACTATTAACCTATTTAAATATTCATCAACAGCCTTCTGCCAAGGTGGATTAATTCACCATCTCGGGTCGCTGTCAAGTTGTCAATTTGTCAGATATTTTTCATTTGCCAGTGCCCTTTAGAGTGACAATAATGGCACACTTACAGCTGAGCAACAATTTTACTGTTGCTATCTCCTGCTATAGAAAAGCTCTCCAATACTTTAGTGGGTAAAGCTTGCTGTTGTGGCAGGTCTGAAAAATAGTCTTTTAACCAAGAAGTGAGAAGTGTATATGGAAAGCAGTGATGAACCATCTTGTTTGATTTATGACAGTGAGGGCCTGTAACACCAATATGAAAGTTGCCTCTCAAGCTAAAGAAACACTGTCAGTTTTTATAAAAACTTCATTTTTCATCCAGAACCATGAATAAAAGACATTGAATTAATCATGGGAGGATTCCAGCTCTCCCCTCCGGTGATGACCAGAATTAACCTCAAGTCAGCCTTTGATAGAATATGGAATAATTAACTTATTTACTGAACCAATAATTAAACATTAATTAATTGTCATTAATGTAATATTCCTTTAATATCACTTTATTTACATTATAATTAGTACTAGTGCCTTAAAAAACCCACATATAAACTAACTAGATTTCTTTTGTTTACCTCAACTTTTAGACCATCTTTCTTGGAGACACTTTCAGAAACATTCAAGACATACTCCTGTAGCTGATGATTCATGTATTTTTCATTATGGAAATCAAGCCAGCTGCATTGAGTGCACAACACTCCTTTTATAGCTCAAGTACTTCCAGCTTCCAAGTGAATATGAAAAACACAAATTAAATAAAACAAAAGCAAGGAAACTCTGTTGAAATGCAAAGAGACAAATGTTTATTTTTGTATTTTGGGGGCATTTAGAAGTGCTAGTCCTCCAGGAAGGAGTCTAGATAAACCAGTGGAATTACAATTACAATGGGATGTAAATGGGATGGGAATGAGACCCTTGGGCTCCCAGACATTCCTCTCTCCCCAGGTGTTGTTTTAGGTCAGCATACCACAGTGGAAAGGGATTTTCCATCTCTTAGGCGTATCTGATGTGGAGGGTAAGCAGAATACGACCCAGAGTGACAGCAGGTCAGAGCCCAAGGGAACTTCACTGCAGCTACAAGCATCCCAGAAAAGCATATCCAGAAAGTGGTAACCCAAATACAGCCTTTTCAGGCTCAAACTTCTCTAAATGCATCTCCCAGGACGTGCACACAAAGAAGAAACTCAAGCTTTAGAGAGAGCTCTAGGCTGGAAATGGAATTTTCTCCCTAATTACGCAGAGGACCTGACTCCTGACACCCACTGACTTCCAGCAGTTTGGTTCCAAGTCTAGAGAGAGCACCAGCTTTCATTTAGTTAAATGCAGTAGAAACAGAAAACCATCTAATATGTGTCTGAAAAGTCTGACAGTCCAGATCAATAGTTGTGTTTAAAAAGATGACCAAACACACAGAGATCTGCACAGTTCAGCTGGGCAGATATCCTACCCCATTTGCTAGAAGCATACGGTGATTGATTTCAATGTAGTCTGCAATTCTGTTGAGCAGGTGCTGTATTAGCAAATCTACCATTAAATAAATATGACACATGTAATTCTACACATGGGGATGCTTTCACAAGGCTTTGGATGTGTTACAAATTGGTACATGGGTAGACTGTGCTATATAAGATCAGATAGCTGAGGCTGCAGCCTGTAGTGTATACATTTCCACTCTGATAGCAATGCAGTGATGCTGCTAGGTTAAGAGAAATCCAAAAAGAAAAAAACTCCCTCAGGAGATCCCTGTTTCCTGCAGAAAATGTTCTCTTTTTTTTCAGTTTTGACAAAAGCTGAACAGCGGTGAATTGGAGCAAAGAAAGAAAGAAAATCATGTGTGGATAGGGAGAGTCAATCATATGGGAGATCAGTTCCAACACATCCAGGGGAATGAACCTCTTTCATCATCATCAGGTTCCAGTGATGCTCCTGCAGGCACTCAGCTACACAAACAAGGACTGGGCAAACCGGGAGCATTCAGGACTGAAGTTAATGGAGTGCACATTATTTTAGCACCCAAACTGAGTTGTAGAAGAAACTAGTATGGTCAAATAATGATTTATGTTTGCTTGCAGTTTGTGTTCCTAATTAGTCCATAGGGCTGTGAGCTGGCTGTGCCAGCAGTGCATTTCCTCAGGGACAATTAATCCCCATCCTTCCAACACTGCCTTACAGGAAAGGTGGTTCTGAAAAATGTTAACAACATTTGACACAGACAATGCAGAATACATTTCTAAGTCACTGCTGTTTTATTTGCTCCAGCAAGCGGATCTGCTACATGGAAGTGCCCTTCTGAGGTACTCCTCACACACTAAGAGGTGATTCTGGTTTCTCTGCAGGGTCCTCAACGGCCTGGTGAGTCAGGAGATTAAGACTCTGAGTTTTGACATGGTATTGCTTTCATTACATATTCACAATTCACTTTTTAGTACTCTCTTTAAGAGCTGCTGGTGAACTGCTAAATTAATTTAAAAACATTTATTCTGGTTCATGATAGAATAATTTCACAGACCAGTCAAACCTATTAGTTTAAACTTCCTACAGGCCACGGAGTTGGCATGTCCCATATGCAGACTTTACTTTTTAGTGAAACCAGGTATTTTTAGTCCTTAATTTAAAAACCCCAAACAAACGGTATTTACTTAATGACTTCAGAGGAGAAGCAGCCTAGCCCTGCCTTGTAAAGCTGTTGCAGTGTTCAATCCCATCCTTGTTAAAAATGGAGGCAAGACTTTAACCCTAATCTAATTTAAGGTATTCACTGGATTTCAGAGGCCAATACTATCAGATGTCTTAGTCATGTAAATATTTACAAACCACTGTCGAGTTACCACTTCACTTTGTGTTAATCCACTAAAAATGGAGTAAGCTTTCTACAGTTTTCACTGGGAGCTTTGTTCATTTTCCAGTTTGCTCCTGCAGCTGATTTGCAGACAAGCAGTGCTTTGTGGGGAATGAGAAGTGGAATGTATGAAGTATTACAGATCAAAATCAGAAAGAAAGAAGCACCTGTGAAGGCCAAACTCTTAAATGCTTGATGTGGGAAAACACTGTTACCTGTCCTGGCAAGACTGGGGTTGGAAGATGACTCAAACACTCATCAGGCTCACACCTGGCTAATTAATCTGCTTTTTACTGCCCAGGCCAGCTTCCCCATAGAGTTTGCTCTTAGCTGGGCCATGTAGAGCACAGAGCAGGCACAGGACTCCACCTGTTTCACATCCTGCTGGGGAGCCTCCCCCTGCAGCTTCCTCACACCTCTGTGCAGGAACTGCAGGAAGGATGTCACACCCTCAAACCAGCCCGGTCCCACAGTCTCCTGACACTGACAGACGTGCAGCCTTCACCAGGGAGGGGTGATAGGGTGCTCCCACATTTCAGCAGCCCTGGATGCACCTCGGTGAGTCCAGCTCCTCCTGCCACTCCCTGTGAGCTCATTAGAAACATCAGCAGCAATTCCCAGTGGGAGGTTTGCAGGCAGACTGTGAGTCTGGACCTGCCTTATCGTGTCCGGGAGTGGGGCTCGCTGTCCCAGCCTTGCTCCAGTGCAGTCCTGGGTTTCCAAAGGGAATGGACAAGCAATGTAATTTTTAAGGGGCAGAGAAGGAAGAGGGTAATCGCCTTCAGTTACACGCCGAGCTTTCTACCGTTTGCACAAATGAATCACAGACAGGCAGGCTGATACGACTGGAAACCTTGGGCTACCTCTCGAGGCAGAGATAATCGTTCATCTCATGCTTAGGCAGCCAGTAAACAAACAACAGCACCTTACACTTCATTTGTCAGCCTACAAGGCATGGGTTGTATTCATGTTTTGTCTCTACACTCATCTTACACAATGCTGTCATGCAATTCGCAGTGATTTTTTTTGAATTAGCAATAATTATAAGGAGAAACACACCACTGAGTAAATTATAGAGTCACTTGCCATTTCCCCAAGCAGCACACTGCTGCTCTGTGCTTCAGTTTTCATGCTCATCTGCACCTGCTACAGGGAAAAACTCAACATGCCACAAATTCAAAATATAATCAAAAGCAAGCTGAACCAGTCCAGAGAAGAGTATTTGTAAAGCACAAATATTTCTGTATTATAAACTGCTTTATCAGCATTTCTCAAGCTACAGTTTCAGATCATCACGACAAATATCTGAAGGATATTACAAGACCTTTTTTTTCAGTTTAAAGCACAGTGTCAGTCATATGTATTTTTGTAAAAGCACTGATGTCTGCTTGGCCCAGCAATGTCCCAGGAGCTCTCTAGGAATTTCTGAGAACTCAGAAATGCCATGGAAAGACAAACCACTCCCTGCGTGCTGCAGAGACCATTGCTTAGTGCCATTCAGCATCTAAATAGAAGAGGATGACACAAAATTCAGGTTTGGAGGAATACAAAACCCAAAGAGACACTGGCTGTCAGTCTGCCATTCAGTGGTCCTTCTCTGAGGGCCATTCTCACTAGCACTGAATGGTTCCTGGCAGCCTGAAAAGCTAATTGAATCTTCCTGGCATCAACCAATACCTCAGAACTGAGGTGATGGATCTCTGTTCTTATCATCACAGATTGTACAAATGGGGCTGAACATTTACTGTGCAGTGCCTGAAATAACTCAGGAGTCTCTCCCAGCCATTTTTGAACTGCTTTAAATTTCCACCCATTATGCTCATAAGAAACTGTGTTTGCTCAGCCTGTTCTTTTTTTCTGTTCCCTGAACGTCATTTCCACCCAAATATGATCTCAGTTTCAAAGCCTAAGGAGATTTTGAGCCAGAGTTCCTCAAAAATCTCCATAGAGCATGTGTAAGCTGCACAATATCTATAAATTTCAGTATGTAGCCTCGAGCCAAATGCAGGTGATGGAAACAAGGACATTTTTATAGGCATGAGCTTATAATCATTTAAAACCTGAATACAGAACAGAAAGATGGAACAACTAAAACTCTCTGATTTACACCATCTTCTTTCAACGTAGTCATAAGTAAGCACAGTCAAAAAATTATAGGAAAACTGAGACAGGAATGAAAAGTAGTTAGAGTATCCTGTGCCACTTGTTGGCAGCCAATACCCTGGGAAAATATTTAATATTGGCTAAGGAAGAGCTCACGTGGGGATAGCAGGGATTTCTCTTTACCGACACATCTTCAGCTCACCCTATAAAATAGAAGTCTGGGATATATCCACACCTTGGCAGGATTTGTGCAAGGAAGAAGCTCTCTCAAAGGTATCCATAAACCTCAGCTCTGAAAGCTGAGGTAATAGAAACACTTCTCTGTCCAGCAATATGTCTGTAAAGGACTTGGCACTGTGGAATGAGATCCACTCAATTTCTTCAACTAATTGATGATAATCCCTAAAGTGTTTTGCTTGTTTATTATTGTCCCTTAGTGTCATTTCCAAGGCCTATGCCTGTATATTTCCTATACTGTGATGCTCCAAAATCTGTTGTATGTACACATATCAAATGCATCATACTGGATCATCAGTGAGAACAGATTCCACCCCAGTTCTACTGGAACTCAAGAGAACCAGATCCTGCTAACACTGTTATTACCCTGTTACCAGCAATACAGAGCTACGAGCAGGCTCCAGCCTGGGACCTTTGCTTATAAGGCTCTTTATTAAATAATCACTCTGCTGAAAGGCTTTAGGAAACCCAGTCTCCTCTTACAATGGACTCTCTTACAGCCTCCCTCGCTTCTGGCCATTCCTTATTTATACCACTCAAATTACTCGGCTCATTAGCCTGCCATTATAATAGAAGTCCAGTTTAGTTTATTTACTGTTTGTTAACAGCCTTTGCTTTTACAGAATGACATACGTATTTCTGCATTTGCAGAAATCTGGAATGTAACAGGAGCAAGAGAGTAAAAAATTCCATCAGAGCTTTTAAAGACTGTAATCATTCACATAAACAGCCAGATGACTGCAGTCATTCAGAATAAAAATAAAATCAAAACATACAGACTTCCCTAAGCAAGTAGATAGCTCATAAAATGACTAACCAGATAAAGGAACAAGCTAGTTTAAACCGTATTGACTGAACCATGATGTTTTGGAAACTCTGATAATGAGAGAGAGCAGAGAACAAATAAGAAAGATCTTCCAAGTATTCTGGCTACACTGAAACACAACAAAGCAGATTGCTTCCACTTAAGGATGCTTCAGCTCTTACTGTTCTTCTTAAAGAGGTTGTGTCACCAGGATTTATTATTAATGTGGACATAAGCTTGACAAGACACTCAGCTTTACGTTAAGAGGCCTGAGTACAGATTTAAGGTGCCAGTTTGGCATTATGCACAACTTCAAGTAGATGCTTAACTTCAAGCTTTGTTGTTCCCACTGCTGGTCCTAAAGAAACCATCAATTTAGATTACCTGTGTTGGTATGATAGCAGGAACTGGAGCCTCTGAATTAGGGGCTCATGCCCTCCTTGATGTGTGGTGAATGCTGTCAGAAAGGCCACGTCAACACATAGGCAATTGCTTCTTAAATCCTTGCAGGTGGCTTCAAAAGACACATGTTAGAGAGCTGTGTCTAGGCAGTTGGATTTGAAAATTGTATCTTAACAAATTGTTTGAAGAAGTGAGGCCAAATTTTCCACTCTGAATTTTTTACTGTGACTATTGGTACTGGGATCAGCAACAGGCCAAGCTGGGGGAGGTGGGGGGGAGCCATCTCTACACAACTGCAGTTACAACTGCAATTACAAGAATGGAGCTGGGAAAAAGAGAAGACTGTTTGCCTCATGGTAAGAGGTTCAGGCAGCCACTGCTTTACAAACCTCATGGTGCAGAGGCTTGGAAAATGGAACAGGGTTCACCTAGACAGAGATGTACTCTTACACCAGAGACAGCTAAAAGCAAGAGTTAAGGTTTGCCATCCTTGGTGAGTGTTTAGTTTCACAGTGATGGATTGTTTCAACTTGTAAACCATGATTGTCTAATGTTGCACAGAATCTCATACCATGAGCAGATGGAAATGTTTACTCCTACCTGATAACTCCTGTTACATCTCTCTTGTTACACAGGATGTTGCTTTATGGATTCTTGTGTGTAGTAGTACATCTGATTGAATTACCTTACCAACGTGCTTTTAACAAAATGACAATGCAGCTAGGTCAGGATAAACTAAAAATAACTTCTAGAACAAGCTATTGGAAAATTAATTAGTTTTGGGTCTAATCCAGTATTCACCGCACTCCATGGAAAACCATCCACTGGTAAGCACAAGGAATAGCAAACCAAGCCTTGACCAGATTCTTCATCCCTGGGCAAATTATTTCATAAATACAAGTCCGGAATAGCACCATTAAGTGAAGAACTGAGGATAAAAACTGGCTGTATCCCCAGCAGCCCATATCAGGCATTTGTTCACCCATGCTGTTTGTCAGGTTAGTTATTTTACACTTATACTGTACACTGCCAGAGGCAAAACATGAGTTCAGTTTGCTGTTGCACCCCTGGAGTCCTCTGCTGTATCATGAAGGCTGCTTTCCTGTTCTGGTTAAGGACAATGTCACCATGAACTGTGAACTGTCCTGGTGTTGCTATTTTGGTTTTTGACCTCAAAGTTACTTAAAGTAGAAAGGAGACAGTATTAAAATATATATCCAAGTAATCCAAGGCAAGAGTGTGAATGATTTCCTAAGCTTTAACAAACTCTCAATCTTTTTAATTCTTCCTGAATATTCTCCTTCTATACTTGTGCTAAGCAGCCCTAGACCTCACAGCCATGGACTACTTGCCTCCAGTTTTAAGCATTCAAGGACTGAGTTGTAGTGCCTTACCTTGGTGTAACTCTGCTGGGCAAGAGCCACAGTTACTATGAACTATAAACCATGGCTATGAATCAGCAGCGCTGTGCTGATCTCCATCCCCTCTCACCAAACCACTCCTCAGTTAAATCAGAAAGGAGAACCAAGCTGTAAGTACCAGCATGACAGCTTAACATGCACAAAAGTTTCTAAACTTCTAAGGCATAAGTTCTTATAATATGATGAATACGTAAAACCACTGAAGTTGCATTCCCTGGAAATCAATGTGAGTAGGAATTCATAGCTCAGTAGGTGATAGGATGCAGAGTTAGTCTAGAGCTGCTGACATACTCTGATTTCTTTCTTAGTCATTTCCAAGCATCAGTACAAGATCTTTGTTCTAAGCATGTTAAGGCACTTCACAGGAGATATCATTAGGAATCAAGTGAAGAGAGCAACCTGAGCCACAAGTGAAATGCAGACCCAAATCTGCATTGCTTCTCTTCTAGGAGAAAGCTCTGACTATCAACAGTGTCCTAAGGAATGCAGCCTGCCAAATGAAGCAGTTATGCAGGGAATGGAGAAAGTAATTACAAGTCATCACTTGGTTTATATCACACTGGGGTCAGGACATGCACTTGAGATGTGTGTCCAGGTCCTTTTTCAAAAGGTTGGTGTTGGACCATCTCTGCATTACATAAACAAAGGAGAGATTTAGACAGATTCCCTCTCAGTAGCCCACAGCCCAATGACCATATGCCTCTAAGTACCTCTGCAGTGTTAAAGAGTAATTGTGGTTAAAATAACAGTATTACAGCAATGAAGACTTACATGGAAGCTCCAATGCTTTTTACAACTGATACAATTCAGATGTTGTGTCACTGAATCAGTTTAGTTTTCTGTCCTTCTATCAGCTCAAGTGTTTGTGCAAATGGGACTGGTGACTGACTTCCTAATAATCAAAACATGGTTATTCCCTTACTTCACATCATGGAACTGCAACTTTTTATTTCATCAATACAAATGTTTAAGCAGTAACATCAATGAGGAGCACATAGGTATCAGCTGAGCTGTAAGTGACCTACATCACTGGTTGATCATGCTTCTTGATTAGTGTAAGCTTTAAAGCTCATAAGCTGTATTCTGCACTAAGACAGACATTTAATAACAGTGATAATTAGCTAGTAGCTTGCAGTTTTCTAGTACTGAAGTCTACCTAATAACATTAAAAAATCTTAACTTATCTGTATATATGGTATTAAGAACAAATTTTGAGCTACTCTGAAATTACATGTCTTCATACATGATTCTTGGGTGCAATTCTCTCCTCATCAATATATACTATAAACAAGGTTTATGTAATCTAAACCAAATCACTAATTTAAAACCTTTAATAAACATCTTCTGAAGTTGATAGCTTTCTTCAAGCTTTCTTGAATCTAACAGGCATAGCCATAGAGCAATCACAGATGAAAATATTTCTGTGTATAAATACACACATATGAACAGCTGGCCTGAATCAGTCTTCCAAAATAGTCAGCAGCAGATTAGGGAAAGAGACTAAGAACGAGGGACACATGCAGGGAGCCCTCCTTTTAATCTGGTGTTGGTTTCAGGCAGTGTATTTGGACATTGTAGTTGACTGTGTTCTGCGGGTCAGTGATTTTGAAAATGATCTTGGCTACATGGGAGTCAAAGCAACCTCAGGGCTTTCAGTTTCCTAAATTTCTCCACCACCACTTCCACTGCAGCTAGCCTCCCTATTTTACTGCCATGTACTTTCCTTGCTCATGGCTAGTGTCAATCTGTCTGCAACGAGAGGAGTGAGAATGCAGATGAAATGGGAGGAGAAAGAAACCTCAAGGCTGCATGAGAGACTCCTTTTCTTAAAGGCAGATTCCCCTGAACCGTGTCACTCACTTGCCTTTGCAACCAGGGTTGGGTGCACAAGCAGAAGGAAGTTCCTTTATGAAACAGGGTCAAGTACTAGGGGATAGATTTTAAAAACTATTCAAATGGCTAATAGTGTAGACAGGCAATTAGTGGGACTTTCAAATTGTATTTCCTAATTGCATCATTAAATACTGAGCACACTTCATAAAATTTAGTCTTTATTCCTTCTAAGATCAAAATGGACAACAGGATAAATTACAATCCAGCATGTAAGCAGCCTATTTTTGTGCACCTAAATAAGATGCCCATGTGAGAAGTGCAATTTCTCATCTCTTCCCTGGTATTATCAGTTCTGCCTGGCTTTGCAGTGCTCATCTGGAGGCTGAAGATGGGCTGGAGCTCAGCCACAACCATCCCAGCTTCCAGGAGCATGAATGGATGGACAGACACCAGCAGGAACCCCACCAGCCATCCTGGGCTCAACCAGCCCCATGCCTAAATCAGGTCCTTAACTCCATCCCTGAGTGTGAATTGGAGCCACCAAGCAGGACTATGGGTAGTAAGTATGGGGAGGCTTGTTTTGAGGCAGTTGTGGTTTTTCTCACAATTTTTCATAGATTCAATTCATATTCCAGGTCAGACAATATGGCAATGCAAAGGCTGCCTCCAGACTGGGAGGGGGGGTGGGGTAGGAGTGGGACCTTGAAGGTGAGAAAAGATGGGCAGTTAACACTCAGACCTACAACACATTCAAAAATGAAAGCCTTTCTGTGATTCAGAGAAGTTTCTCTGGCTAGTTTGAATATCTGTGCCAGACACTGACAGTTACATGATGTGAACACCCCATCAGAGACAATTATTTTGCTGATTTGTTCTTGTGACAGCTCAGTTATACACCAGCACTTACAGAGAGTAACAGAACAAAAAATAACAACTTAGAGCATAGCCTGAAGTGCAGTGACAAGAGAGATTCATCTCAGGGGAAAATAACAAGGAAATACATTTGAGCACAGGAGCATCAGAGGGTTCAGAAAGTCAGAGCAGAGCGTGGGAGGGCTGGGTGTGAAGGCAGCTGACAAACGAACGCACCGACTGTGAGATGAAGTGCTCCCCTCCGGAGGAGATGGCCTTTGAAGAAACAGCCCAAGGACCTGCTATGTGGCTTTGGCTACTCTGTCTGACTTCCACATTCATCCTTAGCACTGCTGTTGGCCTGTAGCTGGATCCTTATTCCCCACAGGTGTATTGCTCCCCTCCTTCTAACTCTTCGAATCTGTGTATGTGATCTGGGCTCCCCTGGAGCCTGGCAGTTTTATTTCTGGTGTCTTCTGAAACAGTGAGCCTCCCCCTCCTCCCTGAGCTCCAAGGACTTCTCCTGCTCCAGCTGAGAGGTGCAAATCCCCATGGGCATTCATTATCATTACTGCAGGCAGGCAGGTGGAAAGTTGGCAGATGAAAAGCAGCACTAGGAACACTTCTACTCTCCTGCTCTAGCCTCATTTGGAAGCAGAAGCACCCTTCTCTGTCCCTCTCTGTGAATACAAATAAAAAAGCCTGGAGTGTGAGAATGCTGTAAATAATCAGATCAGAGATGTGTCTGACAGCTCCTGTGCTCTGCGGGGAGGATGTGTTCTGGGTATGTGACAGACTTCTTACCTCCCTTCAAATACATCTTGGACTTCTGATTTCAGCCCTAAATGCACTTGTTTCCCCAACTTTTAGACAGGACTTATAGAGGCTTAAATCATACAGCCAGCCTCAGTTTTGACACAGCACCCAACCCACTGACATGCCTTTGGGAACTCCAAAGTCAAGCAATACCACCCAAGTGCTTTTGTCTTCAGAAATGAGTCTTGGAAATGCAAAGCACCACTGCAAGGATGACCCTGAAAAGGTGATACATTCATTTCTGAGCGCTCACAGGATAAATTTTCAATTGCTTTCCCAGTGCAATAGCTGACTCTTCAGGTGCCCTTTACAAACCAGCTATAACAGCATCATCTGAACATCAGCTGGATCACTGCATTACCAGCTGCCAGTCAACATTTTTCCCCCACTGCAGCCACAGAGCATTCTGAAAACAGCCCTCCTGCAATAGTGAGTGGCATTGCTCTCTGCCACTATCCGAGTCTAGTTGTAAAGTGACATTTTTTCCAGAACAGTTAGAGAGCATTAGTTTAAATCCCTCTGATTTAAAAGTACAATGGCTAATCAGCTGACTGGCAAGCAAACAATGCCACCATTAGCTCTGGAAACCAAACACACTTTCAAAATAGCCAGAGAACAAGAGGAGATAAAAAGGCAATGCCTTTTGTGACTGAAGCGTGCAACAGAGGCAGACTCCAAAAAGCTCACCCATCACTTTGGGTAGTTCCCAGCATACGCTGTTTATCCCTGTAATCAGTATTTTGGGGGAGCTGGTGCAGCAGGAGCCGTTCACAATGACACCCTGTGCTGGGGTGCACAATTGACTGATCATTTGGGGCTCGAGCACAATAGCAAGGGGAGTCAGAAAACTGGCACCCAAATCGAGCTGTGCCAGTGCCTAGGGAAGGCTCAGAGCTGAGCAGCTTGTCAGACCCCTGACCTGCCTGAGCTTTCAAGGATGACTGGTGTAATTTTGGCCAAAATCTTCACTTGCAAAATAACTGCTATTTCAAGAGCAAGCTTCCAACTTTCCTGTTCAGGAGAAGGGAAAACAGCTCTTTATCAGAGTTTAATGATGACCATCAAACTTGATTTTGAAGAGCATCTTGAATTTTTCAGTTGATAAATTGTCTGGCAGCTAAAATTTCTCAATTTAAACAAAATAGCCTGAATATAATATTTCTATCTGATGTTTACCTAAGGAATCCTGCTTCCTCAGTGCACCTCATGTTTATGCACACTTCCCATTTGGTATTACCAATTGGTATTGCTGTGATTTCCGAGACATTTCAGTCTATTCACCGCTCCAGGTGTTCAGTCAGAATTGTTGAAAATTACAGACACATCTCTTGCCCTCAGTTTTACGTCACAGATTTAATACAGATACAGATTATTAAGTCCTTCCTAACGTCTAGGGAAGCAATACTTAGGAGAGGACCATTTTTCACCTATGTGAGCTGGTTTAAAAGACTGATTTATATCATCCCCTCAGAGATGTAGAGTCCCAGGTCTGAGGAAATCAGCAACTTCACTTTAAGCTTTACTCCCCTTAGCACTGAGCTCTTTCTGCAGCTGGTATTTCCCTCCTCCCTCGATAACAGAAACTCCTTTCCCATTCAGAGAGCTCAAAGACTTAGCTCATGGAATACAAGAAAAAAAGCAGTGGAAATTAGCATATGAGTGGGCTGAGAAGGGCACATACACAGTATTAAAACCTCAGAAAATTACCCAGTAGGCTTATTGCTGATTTTCAGAAGATACAAGGAAAGGGATGTTTTTTTAATTTTTCTTTGTGGACTGGGAAATCTGATGTTTTTTCAGGAAACACTATTAAACTTCTCATTCCTATCAGGCTTCAACAAAATACCAGTGATTATCTGGTCTTCACAGAGCCCCTCACAGAACAGTTTTCATATCTGTCCAGAAGCATTTGCAGTGCATTTAGTAGTGACATGAACCCTACTCTGACTGACCTTCAGAGCCAAAATACAGCACAGCCTGACCAGCCCACGTGGCTGCTTCAGCCCACACCATCACCACTACAGCCCTGTGAATTCAGACAATTCTGCAACCAAACTGCACTGAACCAGAACAGAATCCAGCCAGAAGTTTCTTTCCCAAACCATAAAACCCAAAGCTTATAATGAAACACAGCTACACTGAAGACTTCCATAAGAAAAGCACTCAGGTTATCTGTAGGACTGTGCTGTGAACAATGTGTGACTTCAGGAATCCTCCCACAAGGAATTAACTTGTGGGGTCTCTGGCTTTCCACTAAGAAATAATTCGTACTTTTCAGCAGAGAAAAAGAAATGTATTATTAATGATATGGTGTGGCAAGAATGATACCAATAGTGCAGGCCAAGAGCCAGAACTGCACTGCTGGATGCTGCTGCTCCTGAGCAGAGCACTGATGCAGGGAGCTGCACGGATCCATGGTGAAGAAATACTCAAGCTCCATCTAGTGGAAAATAAATCCCTGTAAGGTCAGATTTGGACACACGGTTATTGGGAGTAATATGCACTAAGGAAAAAAATAATCAGGGTATGGACTTGATTGCCTGTTAGGGAATGGTCTCTTCTCTTTCCAAGGGAGTTAGGGTATAATAAAATAATATGAGAAAATAAGTTAAGGCTAGGAAGGAAGGAATAAAACCAAACCCTGTCTACCTACTGGGACTTAAGGATTTAGGCTCCCTGCACATATATTTTACTCTCCCTTGCTCCTGCCATATCCACCTTGAGCTTCTCACCTGCTGTTACTGCTGTTTACAGCCCTCCTCTGTAGAGACCATGTGCTGGCTGGCACAGGCTGACCACGCCAGTGTGACCAGGGAGAGTTATGGAAAAGCTTTTGTTCATTTGGCTCCATGATCCTGTATCAGACCAGGGCAGGAAAGCCCCCTCTGGCATGCAGTGACAGCGTTAGTTCTACGAGTAAGAAGAGTAAACAGCTTCAATGCTCTACTTGTACAAAGGGAGAAATGTGTGTGCTGGACTCACACACATCCAGCCTACCTTATCATTTGAGCCAAAACAGAACAGTGACCCTGTCCCTGCACCCTGGACTTGTATAATGAGAAGAACAACTAAGTTTGAGCCTGACTTTTCTCAAGATGCCTGGCGTTTCTGCTTGACTTCAGGGTTCCATTAATAGATGATGCATGTGTGTAAATCCTCCCTATGCCTCCAAAAACCTTGATGCAGAGCTTTAGAAAAACGGAGATAAAAACTTAATACCTTAGGTTATTAAAATCTCAGCACTTCTTTTACTTCAGAAGCTTTTTGCAATATCTACTAATCCTTTTCCTCCATAAAACTCCATCTCCTATCTCACAATATACTTTTCTGTGTTACTGCTAATCTTTTAAATTGGTGCATGTTCTTCAGTAGGTGGACATTAACACAAGCACTGGGAGAACATTGCATTTAGGGGATGCTGGATGTGCTGCTTTCAGCTGCAAAGCCAGGGTAAGACAAGTCTCCTCCATCCATGCCCACCCCACCAGCACCATCAGCACCACAGGGCTGGGGCAGGAACTGCAGCAGGGGCATAAGGAGATGCAGCAGGTTGTAGAGGGAAGGGGAATTTTTAACAGGGCTTTCTTACCAAAACCAGGATGATATATATGCAGAAACCAGCATCTCTTAAAAAACACCTCATTCTGCAAATAGGGAATGCTCTCTGTGAGTTGAAACTGCTCCTTCATCTCTGCTTTGCAAAAATGAAACAAGCAGAGAGAGAACTGTAAAGGCCAGTGCTACAAAGCCACAGGTTGTGTTGACAACACTTACAGGTTCACAGTGTCAGTTTTACTTTTGTTCAAGTCTCTGCCAGCAAAGATAAAGAGAAACTTGCTATTCCTTTCCTGAGATAAACCCCACCATAGTATTTTTCTATTCAAGGATTTTTTTAAAGAGAGAGAATGTTTGAATTAAACTGTCCATGCACATGGAAATAATTTTTCAAAGCTTTGGGTCAAATACAAAACAGAAGTTCACTTTAAGTAGTGAGTGTTCTCCCTGTAGAACAGAATTCTGCTTATTCACATAGAGAACCTCTAATGCATTTTCCTGTACTTTTATTTTAAATGAAAGTAAAATGCTTGCAATAGTAAAAATGCAGTGGAGACTCAAAGAACTGTTTCTAAAGATGAGACTTTTCTGCAGAGAAGAAACACCTCAAACTCCAATTTATGTCTTAAAAAAAGCACTTAACTGTAAAGATATGGGAGAAAGTAGGAAAAAACCCCCAAAGCCTAGAATTTGTGTGGGAGAAGACATGAAACCACGAAAAGTCTTAATATGCCAGTGCATGCAAACATACAGAACAGTTTAGGTCTGGTCTTATCTTTAAATCATCTACATCTTTCCTCTTCTCTGCCTGTGCCCATTATGTCTCCTGCTGAAATAAGAAGCAAAGGAGATACAGGTACAGCCAGGACAGTGTTTGGGTGCTGCTCTTTTCTGCTTCAAGCACAGCTGCAATCTCCTCTGCATTTGTTTCACTTTATCAGTAGCAGAGGAGCTCACATCCTCCAACCCACTTAGTAAGAAGAGAGTTTGTCCCTCTCTTGGGCCCCAGCTTTATTATCAGAACTGAGAGAAGGCCTTAAAATGCTTGTCCAGCACTTTCATTTGTTGTGCTGTAATGTGGCTGCTGTAGTCACTGAATATGTAGATTTAGAAGGAAGTTTCTAAAGCAGGGCTCGGGAGGTATTCATATTAATCCCATTATCTGATAAACGGATTTTTGAACACACCTCCTGCCATCCTGCATTAATAACTATCCCTCAGTCACACTAGGAAATGAAATTCAAATGCTTGTGAGAAGTTGACGGACATACGTTCAAAATCATAGAATTAAACAAAACAAGTTTATGGAAAGTTGCAATGTTGTCAAGATCTTATCTCTTGCTCTTTTCTTCCAGCTCCCCATCTTTAAAAGTCACCAATTACACCTGCTGCTGATTTCCTGCCCATTTGTTGAATGTGCTACCCCATGCAACTTGTCTACCCTGAAGTGTGCTGGAAGCTGAGCAACACGAGATCTGACCACTCCTGGAATTCAGGAAATTTAGATTTTGCTCCAAAGCTGGACACTGGCTCCTGCTCCTGAGGAAGCCATTCATTCTTTATCTTCTTCTGAAACACACCAAATTCTGTAATATAGGGGGTTAAAATTCGCGTTTTTACTCTAATATCTCTGCATGTTATCAGGACTTTTCCATCACATCACTGTGAAGGATGGCAAAGAAAAGCTTTTGCAGCCCAGACTACCAGTTGATATGAAATCAAACCTTTTACATCCAGACCATCAGTCTAAGTTCAGAATAGGCTGCCAGCAATGCAGAACAGTGGTTTTTGTTTATCTGTACTGAATGGATATGTAGTCTGGTCTGAGAGTCTCCTTATAAAGATGCATTTTCAGGGAAGAAACTTGTCAGTGCCCTCTGAATATTTGTTATCAGAGCTATAGATTACTTCCTTGAAAATCTATGATGCCATAGATTGCAGTGCTGCAACAAAAGGACATCGTCAAGGATTTGAGGACAACGCACACAAGTTGCTGGGAAGAGGCTGGAGTACAAAGCTGTTATCTGCCCCATCTCACCACTCTGACAGGCATGGGGTACAGGAGAGGTTTGACAGCACCCAGTCCCAAAGCAGGGGCTCTGGGGAGCAGAGCTCACACGCCAGAGAAAACCACCATAACCTGCTTTTCCAGAGAAGCCAGCACAGCCTGCCCTGGGGTCAAAAGAGGGAAAGAGAGCATAGGATACAGAAAGTAGAAATGGCCAAGGTGAGCCACCTCAGCCAGGGGGAGAGGGAAGGTGAAACCAGGGAGTGACACACTCAGCACTTGAGATGTGAGAGTCCTACAGGGTGTCCTTGTAGTGACAGGCCACACTCTGTGGAGAGAGGAGTCTATTCCTTCCCTGTCACCCATCTTTTGCTTTTGATGGTCATTTGTCCTCTTTTACTCTCCACAGATAAATTCTTGCTACTGAGGTTTTCCATTACCCATGGCTGGAGCCCACAGTTAACAACAGCACACTTGTTTTTGTAACTCTTTTGATCAAAGAAGGAAGAAGTCATTTCAACTCCCACCAGACCCAGCTCTGAGAGCGTGGCAATAAAGAGGCACTTGCTGTCCAAACCCAACAGGAGAACCAGCTTGGCTGGGGGTTTCAAGTCCAGACTTGTAGCCTCTGAAGGAGTCCAGCCTTTTGCCTCGCCAGAGCATTTTAAATAAAGGACTGGCTGGTCTCCTGTTACCAGGTGAGGATTGGGAGCCCTGGCACATCTCCCCGTCTCAAAGTGAGATTGCCCTGAAGATTGATTGGTGTGAGCACAGCTGAGGGCCAGGGTTTCTGTGAGCAGCTCCTGGCTGGGCGCCGGAGCCGGGCTGGGTGCAGGAGATGTACAGGATGCTGGAGCTGTGCTGGGTGCGGGAGCTGTGCAGATGCCGGAGCTGTGCAGGGTGCCGGAGCCGGGCTGGGTGCTGGAGCTGTGCAGGATGCTGGAGCTGTGCAGGATGCGGGAGCCGGGCAGGATGCGGGAGCCGGGCAGGATGCGGGAGCCGGGCAGGATGCGGGAGCTGTGCAGGGTGCCGGAGCCGGGCTGGCTGCCGGAGCTGTGCAGGATGCTGGAGCCAGGCTGAGTGCGGGAGCTGTGCAGGATGCCGGAGCTGTGCAGGGTGCCGGAGCTGTGCAGGTGCCGGAGCTGTGCAGGGTGCCGGAGCAGGGCTGGGTGCGGGAGCTGTGCAGGATGCCGGAGCTGTGCAGGGTGCCGGAGCAGGGCTGGGTGCAGGAGCTGTGCAGGGTGCCGGACCCGAGCCGGCTGCCGCAGCCCTGCACTGCCCGCCGCGGTCGCTAAAGGGAGCTCCAGGCTCAGAGCTCGGCTCTGCCTCCGCCTTCAAATGTCACCCAACCCGTTCTCTTCCCTCCTCCACTAACCAGGTACACGGAATTAATGGGGCATTTACAGGGTCATTTGCGAAATGTAAATCTGCTCCTGCGCTTCAGGTTTGCAACACAGCAGCTACAAACGCTTTGGGGAGCTGGGCACACCGTGAGTAAACGTGAGATATGCATCATTTCACTGGGTATTTCCTGGAAATGTCTTCAAGATATATTGTACTTTTGACCCGAATTCTGTAATTGCTGTAAAAAGTATTTACCGCCTAAGCTTGCAAAGAGAGATCCAATAAAGCCCCAGTACTGCTCATCAGTTTTTGAAGCCTGAGATTTTAGAAACATAGCTACGCATCACATACAGCTTACAACAGAAACACGTCTGAAATAAATTACCTCCACTGATTTCATGTGATTGGCTTTGAAGAGGTGCTGTACAACACCAGAATATTTCAGTCACAAAGGCAGTGTTTGCTGAGCCTCACATCACCCTTTCACAGCAGAACACAGCAGCTTTGGATCCCTGTGGCATCATCACTGCAATCAGTGCCCAAAACATTGCAACACAGGGCAGGGCAATTCAGCAGAAACACCCCGGACTCTTGAGACCAGGAAAACACCACCAGAGAAAAAAAAAAAAAAAAAAGAGACCTAATTGTCTTGCAATGGCAGTGTGATTTAAACACCAAGCAGCAAAACCCCTCAGGGAACAGCATCTGCTGCATGGCAAGCACAGCCTCCGAATTCAAGTGTCCCTGAGGAAAAAATCAACACCTGTATGGTTGGGATGGGCTGCTCAAAGGGCTGGGGACCAGGCAGGAGAATATTTCTCACTTCAAGTGTTTCTAGCAGGTGATGAAGCTACTCTTCTGGTATGAGCAGTGGTTCCTTTCCTAATTTTGCTGGCCCTCCTGAGGGAGCTCTGATTAGCCAGTTTTGTTCAGTAACTGCTGGAGTTCAGTGTTTATGAAGATGTGAAATACCTTGTTTTCTACAGTCTTTTCCTACCAAAAAAAAAAAAAAAAAAAAAGTCCCTGGACTTCTTTGGGGGATTGCTTAGAAACAGGTGACCTTGAGGTACTTTCTGCATGTTGTCTTGAAGAGATGCACAAGTTAATAATATATTCATGATCACTATTTAGTTAATGTAAAGCAATACATATGGTGCAGAAAACAGCAGGGGCAAGCAGGCACTCTCAGAAAGAGCTGAGAAATGTCTGAGAGGAAGGATATTCCCACCATTAGCCTGTCTGCCATGCCTAGCCTGTGCCTGTATAGATGCAAAGCTATGGCTATTCCAGACAACTCATGATTCACTTGTTTGTAATTACTGCCAGCATTTACAGGGAAAAAAGGGGGTTGTTTTCCTTGAGGGCTATGTACTCCAGCTCTGGCTCCTCACCTGAGCAGCTGCAGCTACAATGAAGATAAGGGACAGTTTCTATCCCAACTCTGGAAAAACCCCAGCCAACTCCAAGTTGATGGTCTGAACATTACTTAGCCACCCATAAGGGACAATAAAATCCTCCAATCAGATCCAACAAAAAACCCCTAAAATCAGACCCTGCACTTAACAAGACAGGGTTACTGCTGCTAACCCTGGCTGACTGCTCTCCACAGGGCACGAGTAGATGTGCCATCAGGAGGGAGGTGGGAAAGAACAACCTCGCTTAGTTCACACAAGTGCAGCAGAGCTCATTATGTGCCCTGCTGCCTATTGCTGTGAGAGGTTAGAAATGCTTCTTTATTTCCCCTGCCCTAATGCACTTGCTGCCTTCCCCATTCTGTTTATTTTGCCACCAAAGCAATGACAATCAGCCATGTGAAGCATTATTCCCTTATTTCCCAGCCTTCTTTCTGAGGTGAGCACAGTCCTGAAAACAGGAACAACATCCAAAATTAAAAAAAAAAAAAAGAAAAAAAAAAAACGAAAAAAGAAAAAAAAATACTGCCACATCAATTTCTATTCAAATTGCTTGGCACATTTCTCCAGTTCTTTTGCTGGAGACCAGGGTTCACTTCCAGCTCCCCAGCCTTCAATACCTCGGGACAGTGAGTGCTGGCACAAACTGAAACCTGGTGACCTTCCTTTGAGAATATTAAGTCTTGCTGGAGTTTCTGTGAGGTTAATCGATTCCACTCAGTCCTCTCTTGTGAAATCCTCGGACAAGAAAGAATAAGGAGATAAAAAGCCAAGGGAGATTTTCATGCAATCCTTATAGCCTCAAGATTGCTTCAGTTTTTAATGGTGTTTGTGTCAGTCTCACCATCTTTGGAAAGTATGCTGCTAGATACTCAAATTGCTGCTTAAATAAAGAACCCCAAATACTGAGCTGCACTTTCAATTTGCCAAGACCACCCAGTCTGTGCCATATTTGAAGTACTACAAAGCAAATTACAGTGCAACACCATGTGAGTTACCAGAACCACTCGAGATCCCAAAACCTTGTGAAGAGATTTACCTTGTACAGCCTGGCACGCAAACAGCATTGAATGCAAGGATATTTAAATGGTTACAGACACATGGAAATTGGCATGTTAAACTCTGACCTATGGAGCCATCCAGGCAACACTGAGCTCAATCAAATTGCCAAACTCCCTTTCCTCTTTACCACAATTTCTGCTGACTGGGCACTTACAAATGCAGTTTTGTTACTGAAAGGTCCAAACTCTTCAGCAGCTGGAGCTCAGTGGTGCCTCTGTATTTTCCTGTTGCTGATGGAAAACAAGGACTGGCCTCCACACTTTCCTCTTGCTCCCTCCCATTGCACTTTGCACCATGACTGGGGCAGTGGTGGACCTTTGTCTAATGTGGACATTTCGCAAGCAAATGCTACATCAGTGAAATATTGAAGGAAGCAAAGTGCTAAAATCCCCTTCACTCCTCCCTGGTCTGCAAAAGGCTGTCCTGTCAAGGCACTGCTCTTGTACCAAAGTTTGGCCACACTTTGGGTTGTGCACAGTGCTGAGCACAGGAGCACTTGAGTTGTGTTCATGAGTGGGCTGAACTGGCCCCTGTCCTGCTCAGCAAGGAGCACCAGCATTTATAGAGCTGTGGAACACACAAGGCATCCTTGAAAACAGCAAATCTGACCAAAAGGATTTTTCTGCTGCTTAAGCACCCCCATTCCAATGTCTGCACCTCACCTTCTGTGATCAGTGCTGATTCTCAAAACAGTTAAACTGATTTGATCAGGATCACCTCACCCTGCAGGTCCCCAGCCATCCCAGCCAGCAGCAGCAGGAGGATCCACATGGAATAACTGGGCAAGGACTGCTGGTGCAGCCCAGCTCTGCACAGCACTCAAATCCCTAAATAGCAGCATGAATAAAAATAGTTCAGTTTGGACATCTAAAAACCAAAATGGGGTAGGAATATATTTAAATCAAGAGGTAGTTTCTGAAATGCAGAGTGATTCCTAATTATTTGCCACTGTTCATGAGGTTTTAGTGAGAGATGATACTTCTTTACTTTTAAAATGCTACACCAGCATCACACAAATAACTGAAATTTTGAGCAACAATCCTTCCATTCTTTAAAAAAAAAAATCTTTCTTCTAGGTTACAGACACTGATTAAGAGTGCTATATAATCTTTGGATTCATCTGTCCAACAATCATCTCATTAATTAATCATTGGTAATTAAAATGACCTCCTTTTGACTGATACCTGATCTCAGAAAGGTTCGAAAGAAACTTGACACATGTTGTGTCATGTTCCAGCATAACCCACTACAGGTATTTTATCATGTTATGCCACATCTGGTTTCCAGAGAACAAAATCAACTGAGGAACAAATTAAGGGAGGAACCAGTTGTACATGTATCAGATCTAACCAGTTCAAATATCTGGCAACACACAAGAGCAGGTGAACTTCCAGTGTACTTGTAGGACCATTGCTAACCCCAGCAACAGCATTATTTTTGGATATGTCTAAGCAGGGACCACTGATAACAGCATATTATCTGTGCAATCCCTGCTGTACTTAGATGCTACAAGAACCCTCTTTAGAAAAAATCTGACTAAAATCTCAGCTAAACTGACAAGAGAGGAAAACATCCCTTATCTTTTGCTTGTACAAGTTCTGAAAGCCCATAGATATTGAATCTGAGATGTGCAAACTATGAGGAGAATGAATGCCTGGCCATCCTAAATCTCCTGTGATTTTCTTGTTACATGGGACCTGCAGACTGACCCACATCCCTCTGTTGTACTTCCTGGTCACTGCAAAAGGCTCCCAGGTGGTTCAGATGAAACACCACCACAAAAATCTCAGTTCTCCAAGCACACTACCCCCATCCCATGTGCTTCAAAGGTTCAGGGCACTTGGCTCTCATTTGCCTTTTCTAGATGTTTCCTCCCCATAGATCCACCAATGCATGGCTCTGACTTCACTTTTAAAATTAATTAGAATGCAGCAAGAGCATTTACTTCTTCATGAACATTTTATCAATTTGAGGAGGAAAAGCATTTTTTGGGAATGACAGTTCAGCTACAGAGTTGGAGTCCTGCCCTCCTCACAGCAGCACAGTTGAACATTTCTACTGAATAAGCTGATGAATGAAAACATAAATACACATTTACTTTTTTTTTCCTGAGGCTAAATAGGAGCTTTTTAAAACAAACATAAAACAGTGAACCAAGGGGTTTGGGACAGAAAATCTATAGAATATAATAAGTTTTAGGTCTCCTTCCAATGGGATATTGGTTTTCAGTATATAATTAATAGCAAGAAAACTGTATCCTGACTTTGGGGTCTGCATCAGCATCCTGGAACAAAAACGACCATAAATTAGCATCAATTATGTATTAAAGTTCCAATTAACCTGGCTGACACTGATATACTTTAACAAGGTACACTTAGATAAAAGAAGCAACTCTCTAATTACTTGGAACAGGACCTCCTGACCCATTCTGCTCTTTTATCCCAATGCCAACCTAATGAGGAAGGAAGTGTGAGATAGGAAACTGTGCAAAGCTGTAGCACCACAAGATGCCCCTTGGGAAATGATTTTACCTTCTTAGTAATGATCAATATTTTATTGTTCTCAGTGCCTTTTAATTGTTTTCAGAAGAAGTGTTTTTAAGGCTGAAATTGGTAATGTGAAAATCTGCCATCTAAGGAAGGTCCTGGTCACATGTTCCTTCTCTCTGACACACCACATGCACATAATTTTTGGTGGTGGCACCCAGGGTTGCTATACACAGATTTAAACTGAAGTATCTTGGTCCAGGCTGGAGTGACAATCACAGTTAGTTTACACCTTAACCAGAACAGTTGGGTAAGAACATGTTTTTCAGCACTGAAATTTTGTGCAAAGGCCAAGGGCAAAAGCTAGACCTGCATAAAACCTGTGCTGCCTGTAGGGAGAGCAACATCAATATGAAGGGTGAGGGTGGAATCAGGAAGGTATTTATGGAGCATCTAATAAGGCACAACTTTTTTCTTCCTTTCTACGTTCCTTGAAATCAGGTAACTCTGGATACTACACCCAGGGGAATGAATCCAGAGGCATCTCCTCTCCCTTATAAAACAACAGGTGGTTGCAGAGTGTCCAGCAGTTTGCTCTTGTTCAGTTCTGCTCAATGGTCAACTCTTCTACCCTAGACTGACCACCCAGACTTTGGACATGTGCAGTTATGCAAAGGGCCAAGAGAACTGTTTTTTCCCTGGTGTTGTTTTCTTTAAATCACTCAAAAGTGTTGTACTCTACAATTGAAGAGCAGTTCCCCAAAGCAAGGCAATTCCTGTCACGAAAACTGCAGAAAATCTAACTTGTCTTTGAAGAACAATCTTTTGTCAGTACCAATTCTTTCTCTGTATCTTGATATCAGCACTTTAAATAATTTGAAATTAATGATGATGTTGACCCCTTCCTAGTTGTTTTGCAGTGCAGTAGAGTTGGAGTCTTGGCTTTTACACTTGATCTCCCACTAGCCACACAAGTCTGACTTCTGTCCTTTTGGGGAACAGGTGTTGGTGGAATCCATCAGAGGCACCTCCTAATTATAGTCACAGTCTTCAAAACTCAGAGGGAAGCAAACTCACCACTGAGATTTCAGCTGGATGATCCCTGCAGTGAGTGCTTTCCTGGGCCCTTGCAGTCAAAGGTTATCTTCCACATAAGCCATGTCAAAATTTAAACTTAAACACATTGGGTCATGCTTTTCCCTACATGGAATTTCACTGCAGAGGGAGGGAGATTTTCCTCTAGCAGTGCTGAAACACAGAGCCCTGGAAGAGAATTTTTGCAGCTTCAAGCCTGGAATCACAACTCCTTTCCAACTCTATTGCTGTTGGATGTAATGTGCTCCATTTGCAAAAGCAGCCAGCAGACAATTCCCCAAATTACGCTTCTCCAGCAAGACTTTCAGAATTCCTTTGCTTTAGTTAGGAATTTTGTCTCCATCATTTTCCTCCTAACTTTGAGCAATTTTTCCAAAGCCAGCAGAGAATGAAGATAAACCTAAAAGAAATTCTCTAGCTGCTAAAAGGGTCAGAGTCAGGTCATCTACAAGATTTGAACAGTTCATCGATGCCCCAAGCTAATGCTGCCATGTGCATTATTCTCCTCCCCTGCATTTTCTGCAGGAATATGTCTGGATTATTCAAGTAGTTTGTGAAGATTGAAAAAAAGTTATACAATCAATTTTGGCCTTTTGTGACATCCCCAGTGACTTCAGTAAGGCCTTGTGGAAAAAGGCCCATCCACAGTTCACATGTGATGCACACCCCTTGATCCAGCCCCATTTAAACCCAGGTCTAGTTGAGACAGCAGTGGGAATTGAATCAGACTGACACACTATTATATGTGCACCATAGGGGACTTGCTCATAAGTCTCTTGTGGCAAACATGCTGCTTATACAGCATCCCATTCAGATAAGTGACCTACTTATTGGGTGCATGTTGTAAGCTATTTTGGAGAGAGCAATGTGATCCTTGCTGTTCTTTGCTTTGAGTAAACTTTAGCCTTTGGGTATAAGAAGAGAGAAATTTGACATCCATGTAATAGAGGACAGTCATATACATTCAGAGTGGGATTTTCAAAACCATTCATAACCACAGAAAGGAGGAAGAATAAACTCACAAAGCTTTGATTCTCACAAATACAGTCACTTAGTAAATATCTAGGTGGCTTTATTCTCTATCACACTGGAATAGGCCTAAGTCCTGGGAAAATAGGACAATTATTTGGTATTGCATGGCTGCAGGTGTACAGGAACTTTAAGGAATATTGCCATCTCTATTTCTTACCATTTGAAGGGAAAAGGTCCAATTTTATTGGACTATTACTAATGTGAAAAGAGGGTAAAGGACAGGACTTCAACTTTTTTTTTGCTAGCTTGTGCTATTGATTAAATAAGTCCGACATCTTCTCTGCAAGACTTTGCTTAGAAGTGAACAGATGTAAAACCCACCACAGCCTATCCACAGAAAAACATCCTTTTAAAATGACACAGAGAGGGAAAAAAGTGTTGTTCTTGAGATCTTATCTCTCTCCCTTCCAGCTTTACCCCTCCACTGTTTTATGCAAAGCAAATTGTCAGCAGAGGAGCTGTCCCCATGAGCCAGGGCTGCCGTGGCACGCGTGTCTCAGCACGGGCTAGAAATGCACGCACACCCTGGCTCCCAGTTCGGGTGACTCCCTCCACTGGTGAGCAGCTTGTGAAAGCCCTTCAAAGCTCTCCACTGAGCCAAGGGTGACAGTTTACTCAATCTTTTGTAGCTCCTCTGACCCTGCCTCGTTCAAAGGAAAGCTTTTTTTTCCCCTCCCTTCCTAATTCCTCCCGCTCCCTCTTTTAGAGGAATGAGGGAAAATTTAAGTGCCCTGCTTTGACACTCAGCTTGCTGCTTGCGTGCAGTCAGGCCAGCTGCCTCCCCAGATCTCCACTGCACTGTCGATATGCTCCTCCTGTGCCAAGACAAAATTTATAAATAGATTTGCCCAGTCAGTAAGCCCTTTCTCTTTAGAAAGACAGGGATTCAGGCAAAAAGAGGATTATTGATAACATGCAACATCTTTATTATAGCAGAGACTGCTACTGCTACTATAGTTAAGGACCTGTCAGCATTTCCATTGTAAGATTTTTTTTTTTGTGCAAGGGTTTAAGTTAGCAGTAAAAATTTAAATATACTTTACTTACTACTGAAGCTGGACTTTTTCTTGCAAGAATTCAGCAAGAGTGTTAGGCACAGGGCTCTCTCCATAATTAGCAGTGAATTCAGTTTTAGAGCTTCTTTTGTGAATATGCCTCTCCTGTTTTCTTTTGAGCAGTGGTGAGTAACACCTGATCCAACGTCACATATTATAGAGCAGAGAGAAGAGCACAGGGCAAACAGAGGGCCAAATCCTGCTCTCATTAGTAATGGTACTTGAATAGCATTTGGCCATTACAGGAACACAGTTTTGGCTAACTTCCCATATTTTCATCTACCAAAAAAACAGCAGAGGGAGATGCTAAAAAAAGTCCTTTCAAAATGATCTCATTTAGGTAGTTAATTTTCCTTGCAATGCATGCTGGTAGGACAGCACAATCTGCCAAGTGGTGAATGTGTCTTGGGAGTCACCAGCCCCACCCCTCTCCCCTTGTAGTCTCTGCCTCTCTTCAGCCTCTGGCAAATCGCTTAATTTCTGCTCTGCCTCAATTTCAGGATTCAGGACAGAAAACAGTAAAACCCACATAAATGGTTTTGCACACAGAACTCATTCTGCTGCAGCTCGAGCACTTTCTGTCAGGAAATAATCCGGCTCCCTTGGACTCCAGCAGTAATTAGCCTGAGTGCAAAGCCACGGCTTGTTACTGCAGAGCTGCTGGCATCCCCAGACTTGTGTAACTTCAGCAATCCTGAGGACAGGACTGCTAAAATACTGCAGTGTGCCACAAGGGTTTCATCAAAGTATGGCCATCTTTGCTTTCAACCCTGCTCACAGACACGTGGAAGTAAGCATCCATGTGTCCCCTGATCAATGTTCTCCTCTTCCTCAGGTTTAAAAGAAGAGGAGTAAAGTATTTGTGCATTTCATGGTATTTACATCTTCTGGGGGAAGAAGAAAAAAAGAGGTATGTTGAAATTCAGCCACTGGTATTTGCTAAGATTCATGAAAAAAGAGTGGTAAATTGACTGGGGGTCTGCATGGAGGAGTGGTAGATGCATTTTCCTCTGCCTTGCTTCTCAGTGGGATGCTGCATGTCTCTTTCTCACAACCAATACAGCAGAACATTTTGCTTTAAGGATCTGAACAACTTTGCTCCCTCTCAGCCTGAAGTTAAACCCTCAGTATTAGGAGAATGTGGGCCTTTCTCAGGGTGCTTTAAGCCCAGTGTATGTCACATAAAGTCCTTTACACACATGGCACAAAACATTCTTTGACTTGTGTTTCTCAACATTTATATTTCTGGTCAACTGAGTAGTATCTTTTGTGTGCTGATTCCTACAAAAGAATAATACTCGCCTGTTTTTTCTGTTGACAAGATCTTCAAATCCTTCTGCCCCTATGACACATTAAAACAGTGCATTTCTGTCTAGTTTTATTTTTATGATATGAGGATTTAGCTAAGACTTTGACACCATGGAAACTAGACACAGGACATGATCCTGTTCTATCTAAATATATCCCCCGACTTTCAATCACACTTGCCTCTTTCATATTTCATGAAAACTGCTCTTTGCCTTCCTCCATGTAGGCAAGATTTTTGGCCAGCAGGATCACCTTGGGCCCACCCTTAGCTTTCATCACCAGCCATTAACACTTCAAGAGAAAATCACATGCACCGAGTGGAGGACAGTACAAGAAAATGGGTCCTGAAATGCAATGTAACATCATGGAGGTAATTCTCAAAGAAATTGAATGTTACATGGAAAGCAACTTTTAACCCTCCTGAGTTCCAAATGCAACTTTATTTAAGCAAAGCAAATAATCTTTTTCCTTGTGCTTTAACAGAAAGGACTGTCTCTTTCTTAAGCCACCAGCTCCACTATAGGTCTTGGATATTTTCTATTACTGTCTTTGGGCATTAGTTTTTTATGGCTAGTTACAGCTCACAATCATAACACTCATTTATACTTCTCTACAGGGCTACAACATTACCATTATTATTTTTCTAAACCACCAAATTATCCCTTCGTTATAGTTCATACAGATTCTGCTTGAGTAAAAGAGGTGGGAGGGACAAGCTTGAAATGCAATTTGATTAAAACAAATTTCCCATTTCAGTGCGGCATCAGATAGCTGCACTTCTGGAGACAAAAAAAAAGCGATATCTGTCTCTTAAAACCAGCTTCGTGGGCTAATGTGGGTTTTCCTACCACTGTGAAATCAGGACACAAAACTGAGGCGAGAGCGAGGAACTCAATGTAGTTATCGGGTAACCCTGGTGCAAGGGAGGGCACACACTGTCCTCACAATGCAAGATGGAGTTGCCTCTCCATTCCTTTCTACCAAACACAGCAAAAAGCCTGAGGAAGGCCAAAAAAAAAAATTCTCCTCCAAAAAAATTTCAGTATTTCTGCTCACCATGGACTGAGTGGCTATTTTTGAGCAGCTTGTTGTGAGTGTCAACATGTGTTATTTTGCCTGCACAAGACAAGTGAGCTGATAGCTGAATGAAGCAGGTAAGACATGCAGGAGGAGTTGGAACAAATGTCTTAAATTTTTGAGCCTGTCTGTTTTGCCAGTGACCCATAGAGTGAGGAGCTGTGTCAGCTAATCACTCAGCTGGCCACTGCCGACAGACAAATACCTTGTGGTGACATCTGATGGAGTCCTTACAAAGCACCAACCTTTCAGGGCTTGGAGCCCCAACAAGTGCAAAGCATCCAAAAGTGTTCAGATGAATTCCTTAAAGAGCAGGCATTTGTGTTTACTTGGGCATTTTTATCCTAAAGCAGTGATGATAATTAACTGATTAAAGATATCACAGTCATCAAAAGTGATAGCACATTTTCAAGGAGCATGCAACAATAGCTCACTGCTTGTATGGCTTTAATTGTAAAAGCAAATAATTACATCCTCTTCAAGGCTTGAAGAGAATTGCTTTTAACTGTAAACAGAAACTATGAAAATTCTCCAGCACAATACCCATTTTTAAATGGCCACTTTTTCTAAAAGAAAAAAAAAGCTTGCAACAGCTGTGTTTCAGGTGCACATTCAAGAACTAATTACTGATATGGACAGTACCCAAATAATCAGATGAGGCTCTGCTCATCATCAGGATGTCTTGACCCATGGATGGAATTGGCCCACATGATTTTTTTCTTTTCTAAATCACAACAAGGCTCCACGTGCAATGCTGGCCACCCTGGGAGGAATGCAGATGACCTCAGGACTAAGTCAGCTCCTCTATCATTACTTTACAAACCACTACAGTGGCTGGTTCACTTTTCTTCTTTCCAGTTCCCCTCCCAGCATCTGATAAATCTCATACTCTTTGTGCACTGAGAAATGGGAACTCATTGCAAATTCTGGATGCAAACCATACAGGAAGGCAAAGTGTGAATACAGCTCTGTTTGCCTCACAAACCTTTTATATTCTGATGGATTTTGCTGCCTGGGATTGATCTCTGTATAAGCTGCAGAAACAAAACACAGGTCACAAAGGACCATCCAACAAACAAACCTAATTACTGATACCTTCCACCTGACACAGTCAGCAGGGTTTTTACATCAGCTTTTTTCCACCCCAGCTTCTCTGGGGTCCAACCCAATCTCCCCACAAACAGAACCAGATTTAACTGGACTAGAGTTGAACAGAGCTTTGCAAACATAAGTTATAACCCATTCAGTAAACAAAGTTTAATATCAAAACTGAAGTGCTTTAAGAGTCCATTTTTAGTTGCTAACACAGAAACAGGCTTGCCAACCTGCGAGGTACAAAGTGTGTGTGGAGTGTGGAACTACACCAAAAGTCCTTTTCACATCAGCAATCTTAAGCACTCAGCACTGAGCATTGTTGCTTTGAATGTTTTCAGCTCCTGAAGCAATTCCAGGCAGACATGCTGACAAAAGAATAATTTTATCAGCATATGGCTGATCACAGCATCCAATTCCACCAGTATGAAATGGCCCCGTAGCGCACACCAGCATTTCTGCATACAAGTGGAACAGATGCTGCAGAGATCAATGTAATAACAGTTTAATTAATTTTAGTGTCAAAGTCAAATGCTTCCTTATTTCCAGTTGACACGTCCCTAATTTCATGGTCGGCTCTGCAAAATTTGGAAACGGGAGGAGAAATTTGATTTGAGGGTTAAATAATGCAGAAAGGCCTTAAAAACACAAGAGAAGCACTCCATAGTCCTGAAGCTATAGTACTGTCCATTGTCCTCACTTTGTTATGAGTGTTCTACAGCCACAGTTTCATTTTCACACCCCTTGCTCCAAGCAATCCTCTGGCATAAAAGTGCAGTAACATCCTGGAGCTCCAGCCCTGGAACAAGATCCCATTGCAGGTGACATAATGGGCTAGGAGTCAAGAGACTTGGCTCCAGACCTCACTCTACAAGCAGTGTTTTCTTTGGACATCCTGAGAATCTATTTACCACTAAAACATCTCATTGCCTCAGAGCAAGGTCTTTTACCCCACAGCACTGGTCAATGTTATACAGCTCCTACTCCAAAACAGTGTTCAGCAGATGAGCTGGACACGTGGAGGAGAGGAAACATGTCCTTGGAGAAATTTTTTTTATATTTCAGGTCACCAAGAGCACCAAGCACTATCTGTATACTACAAGAGTGGAAAGGCTGCATGTCCTGCATCTCCTGTTACTGCCCTACTGTCCAGCTCCACAGAACAGACAGGGGAAAACAGCACAGTAAATAAAAACACATTCAACAAGGAAATATTGCACCCTGACATCTGGCCAAGGGAAGTTAAACAACCTATTAATAAAACAATTCCAGAAGCTATTGACATAGTTGTGTTCTGAGTAGCCTTTGAATTGTCACAACACTGAAGAGACAGAGGGTGGTGAGAGATTGCTTGCTGCACTAAGTATTATTGTGCTGAAATGTGTGCAGTAAATGTTTATTTCACAGGCAGGAGCTATGAGTGCCTGTTGTGGTCACTTAGGCCTGAAACCCAAGATTTCAGTGATTTTGTCTGAAAGCATTTGCTGAGCAATGGGTGACATTCACCAACACAGGCAGCTTCTCAGGTTTCAGCAGGAACTAATCTACCATCCTCCTGCATCTATCACTTCCAATGACCCAAACTAAAGAGCATCATGCACACCCCGCCTGCTCTGACACTCGTTGGGGTATCACCTCACAATTAGGACTCTGCCTCTCAAGGCATTTCATTAGCAAGAGGTTGCCAGGATTCTGCACACGTTGTCAAACAAAGAGTGCCCCAATCACAGCAGGCACTGCCACAGAAACCCCCACCCCTCCAGAAGCCTCCTCCCATCTTGAAACAAAGACAGGTTGAAGGGAGAAGTGGTGGGGATGGGAAGAAGGGAAACCTTCGCAATGCTTGAGCAAACACATTTGGAATGAGGCTTAGGTTACTACACATGTCAGGGGGAATTTTTTCCTCCCCCTCCTCCTCATCATGTTGGCAAACTCTTGATGGCCACAGGCATGGAGGGCTCTCAACAGGGGACCAGCAGATACCAGAGGCAAAAGGACCTGGGGGTTCGTTGTGCAAAGGACAGCATCTGACAAGGTACATCCTCTGGGTGCTTTTGTTTGAGGGCTATGCTTCACTAACAAATCCTGTTGCACTAAGATTGCAGCCTGCAGATATCCTAACAAAAACAAACCCAGGGTACTACCTTTACATCCAAATGATTTCAGGGAAGAGCTGTTAACAGCAGGATGACAAACACCACAGTCCTTGAGCTCATGTGTGCAAATCTGGAACAACTGCTTGCGTTAGGATATCACACAGAAAAATCCCACAAATCAAACACAGTAATACCAAGTGCTTGTATAGCATGTTTTACCTGCAGCTCTTGGAGCGATTACAAAGAGAAATGAAGAAGAAAGGCTCATTACCACCATTTCACAGATAAGGAAACTGTGGCACAGAAAGGAAGCGATTTGTCCTGCAGCCCAGTGGAAGAACAGGGCAGTCAAGTCAAGCCTCTTAAGTCCCAGTCCGATGCCCTCTCCCCTGAACTATTGTAGCCGACTCTGACCCTGCAGGAACTTCACATTTGTCATTATGCTTTACACCTTGATCATGAGGCTGGGTGTCTTCAAAGCACTGCCCTCAGCTCCTTGGCCAGGAGAGGAAAAAGCTCCCATGTACCTAATCAAATATAATTGCCATTCCCAGAGAAAAGAGATTCCTTCTCAACTCCTCTGGATGATAATTCACCCTGTGTTCAGGTGTAAATGTAATGCTATATGTAAGCCAAGATAAAAGTAGCTCCTCTGACCACTTTTAACTCAACATCCCTTATGCAGTAAATTTCATACACAGCTATTGAAATAGTACCAGAAATTGGCTGTAATTTTGTTGTCTATTAATATAATTTCATACAGCAGTTTTAGAGTATTCTTACTAAAACGTAGGCTCCAGGGAAAGCTTGTTTAACAATAAAAGCCTTTCACCTTTAAACACACAGACAGCAGAGAATTAGTTTAACTATTGAACTGCAACTGGGGGACAAGCTTGCACCAAGGCACTGGCCCAGCATCCTTCGAGGCTCAGGTACAACACTTGTACCTACTACAGCTGCAGTTGTGTCACACAGGAACAGAGAAATAGCCAGGACAGGAATATGGGTCAAAATCAGCACTTAAAAGTTAACCTGGAAAACAGTAAATCACCAGTGGGTATTCCAGAGTGTGAGCACAGAGCGCTTGAAAAGAGGGACACTGCTTAACAAGTCTCTGCAGAGTGTCACTCCCACAATCAGCAGTGTGGGTTTAGGATGCAACGAGTACAACCTCACCAGACACGTGAGAGCATCCTGGTGGGTAGACAGCAGGTTTCCTCCCTGTGCTGCTACCAAAAGGTCATTACTGTGACCAAGGCACTCAGTTAAATTATCAGATCTGAACAGTTAACAAACAGGGCCAGGGAGGAAGGGATGTTTTTCCCTTAGGTGCCTTGTGTAAACTTAGAGCCTGCTATGCTCTAAAGGTGGCCATAGGTGACTTGTAATCCAGGCCAAAAGCAGAAAATCACAGGATTAAAAGTGGGTGGTCAGATCATTCATTTGACTTGCAGGGGAATAAAACCCCACGATATCTGCTCGTAGACGACAAGCAGTTTTGCAGAGAACAAAGAAATCTCTCTCACAGACAAAATTGGTCTGCCAGGAACTGAGCCCATCTAGCTCCTCACCTCCCCACCACCCTCCCCATATCTTCCCCTCTAAAAGGATCTTTTCTGGGATTCAGGGAATGCGTGTTTATAAAATAGTTCCATTCAATTAGGGCACAGAGTACAGCAGCTTTATATCAGAGGCAACCCAGAGCGAGAGCTCTGTGGAAGTGCAGGTACATGGTAATGATGACAACCCTGCACTGGTTGTAGTGTCATCACCTCTTATTCTTAATCAAAAGGCTTCCAATCCCTTCTCGACGTGTGCACTCGGAAATGAAGGGACTGCTGGAGCATCATTTGAATGTGGCAGCCCTAGATAATGATGAAACGAATAAAAGACTGACTTTTTTGTTTAGGTTTGAGGAAAGATTCAGGATTCCTCTCGTGAAAAGGCAGCAGTTTAATAGCAGTGAGGCAGAAGGGCTTCTCGTTATCCACAGAGGCTGCTGCCAGCACAGCACTAATGGCCACGGCTCGGGCTTCCCCGGAACGCTCCCTGTGCGCGGTGCCCGCGGAACCCGTGTGCCAGGGGCTGAGTGGAGACTGCTTTAGGGACTTGGCCTGGGATGGGAAACAGCACAGGGCTCAGCTGCAGAGCTTTCCCTTGTGGAAGAGGCAGGGACAGGGTTCCTGGGCTGCCCCCAGCAATGCAAACCACACAAACCCACTGGCTAGCCAAGTGTGGGGTCTGGGCACCTCTGCCCCCAATAGCTTCATCCCCTGCTGGGGAAGCAGCTGCTGCAGGAAATGTGATGCTGCACACAGTGGAAAGGCCATGCAAGTCAACTATGGGGCAGGAGTTACTTCCATGAAGTAGGGGCCTTGGGCAGGCACATAACACCTCTATTGATAAGCTGTGTCTTCCTGTACACTGCCCTGCAAAGCTGATTTTGATTCTGGATCTGGGTGAAAGGAATGGAAACCACCTAAACACTTTGCTTCTCCTTGTAGCTCATATATACCTCAACACAACCTTATTAATATCTCTTGTCATTTGTTTTTGCAGTGTCTTTTGTGTAATCCAGGTAGCAGCAACTGTAAATGTTAGGATCTTTTGTCTGAGGGAGGTCAGGAGCTGTGCTAAATGACCTACTGGATACCTGCTGGTTGCATTTGGAGAATACCAAGTCCATGCCAGGCAAGGGCAAGAGCAAAGGCTTTTTTGTTTTGTTGATTTAAAAGAGCATTATTTCAGAAAAGGAAGTTGATTAACAAACACTTTTTCAGTGACTTAGGAACCCATGGAAATAATTTTTGTTTCTATTTCAATGCTGGCCTCTTTGTCTAAAAGTAAAGGTTTCCTTAAAAAATAATTTGACATGCAAAATTGCAACTATCTTTAGCAATTTGCTCAGCCCTTCTCAGGCATCCACATTTATCTATACCAAAGATAAACACACAAATCAAAATTCAAAACAACTTCTATTTGACATCAGCTAGAGTTACTCTGTTCACTGCAGTAACATTTGCCCCAAATGCAGAGCTGGCAAGGTCAATAGTTTCACTTTTTGTGCTTCAGCTACATTAATGTAACAGTTTGCCATTCCTCTCTATTACTATATACCTTCAAAGCTTCATGAGCTATCATGAGCAGCCTGATCTCTGACACACAAGACATGTTAACAACAGCTTTTCCCATTCAGAAAGCCAGCAAGGAAGAGAAGTCAGAACTTTCAGTGTATGTTAAGTAACAAATATAAGATCTCCATGATGTCCTACATGATGAAACACCTTACAGCAGGTTAGAAAAGGAGGTATGGGGAATCAATACATTTCTTCTCACAGTTACATAGCTGCATACATCACCACTTTTAACTTCACTGTCTTCAATCCAGCCCACTGTGTCCACAAGTAATATCATAGGGACAAGGCTATAGAAAAGCCAAGGACATTATAAATGAACAATGTGGTTATTCAGCACATACATCTAGGGTTAGGGCACAGTGACCAGCCACATAAAAAGCCCAGCACACTATGATGAGATTTCACTGCTCAGTAATACCTGTTAGCATGAACACCTAATAGACAGAAATACCTGATAAAATGAGCTTAGAGAGCATGCACAAGAACATGTGTTTAGTCAAGAGACTAAATGTAGTCAAGCATAAACACAGAACAGATATGTGCATGATTTCAGGATTTGTTCCCCCCTCCTCAATCACAAAACTATAGTGAATGAATTAGGACATTTGGTTATGTGGCACAGTTTGGTAGTGGGAGGTGGCCTGCAGGGTGAGCCCTGTGACAGGAGACCAGGACAGTAGAGGACAGAGCCAGCTCCAAAAAGGACTTAGCCAAAACTGAGCCCAGCAGCAATGCTGGTGGCATCTCTGTGAAAACACACCTAAGGAGTAACAAACACTGCCCAAGAGCTACAAGAGAAAGGAGTGGGGAAAAAGTGCAGAAGAAACAGCCCTACAGACACTGAGGTCTGCAAAGAAGGAAGGGGAGGAGGTGCTCCAAGAGCTGGAGCAGATTCCCCTGGAGCCCATGAAGGCATGTCCAGGTACATTCACAGAATCACAGAACAGGTTGCTCCCCTGCAGCCCAGGAAGGCCAACATGAGAACAGAAAGCCACCCTGTATCCTGAAGGAAGCTACAGCCCATGCTGGAGCTGTTCTTAAAGAACTGGTACCACATGGGAGCAGTTTCTGCAGGACTGCATGTCATGGGAGGGAGCCCATGCTGGAGCAGGGGTACAGGGCAGGGAAAGAGTGGCAATGACAAAGTGTGATGAACTGACCACAACTCCCCCACTTCCCATCTCCCTGTGCCAAATATGGGGAGCTGGTGGAAGAGTTGGGAATGAAGGAGTGAGGTTGAGCCTGGGGAGTACAGTCAGGTGGAGAGGGTATTTTTATTTGCTACTTTCCTTCTCTATTTTTAAATTGAAAATGCATTAATTTATTTTCTCCAAAAACAAACTCTTTCTGTTTTGTTGATGATGCTGATTGGCAAGCAATGCCCTTGTTTTTATCTTAACCCATAAGCTTTTTTTACGCCTTGTTTTCTTCCCCTACTCCATTGAGGAGACACAGCAAGAGAGTAACTTGGTGGACATCTAGCAGAAAGCCCAGCACTGGGCTCTAAATGCTGAAAGTACAAAACAAAGCTCCACAGCTCCCTAGAAAATGAGGTTTACTCCAAAAACATACCTTAGACCAAGAAAAGTAAAACTATTGTCAAAATAAAAGAACAGATTAAATTTCAAATAGCTACTACTTTTTAAAAAAAAACTCTAAGCCAAGTGAATTAATGCATACCATTCAATAACTCTTACCTTTTTAAGACTTTAAACGCTCAATTTCTTTTTGTTTCAAATTATTCCTACTCGTACTCATTTCTGACACAAATGCCTTCCATTCTTCCTTTCATGGCCTCTCCTCCATCCTGATACATAGGAAGTGACCTCACCTGTGGGTTAATAAGCCCAGCACACTCTTTTTCTATTGGTCTGCTTCTTCCTCCATCATTTTCAATAGAGCAATTAAAAGACTCAGTGAACTCACAGTGTTCTCTATCTGATTTGCAGGTAGCTTGGTGAAATGCACAGCAAGGGGTTGGCAGATGAATGTACACATAGACTTCAATAGCACAAACTGCTGAGAAAACATTTTAGTCTTGGATTATAATAACCATTTTGGGTTGAGCTGAGACTGTTTCCTAATCATTTCAAGTTTCATCAGTCATAAAAATGTCCATTCACTTGGGCGTGAGTTTTCTGAAACCAGGCTATGATCTCATAATAAATCTCTTATAAACTAGTTGAGGATCAGCCCTGATTATGGACATGGGAAAGATTCAGCGAACACAAGACATGAGAAAATAGACTGTATTTGTACTGTGCTTTATTTATTTGGTGATCAGCTGAAGAAAAGATGAGTTGAGAAAGGCCATCGTATCCTCAACTGGGTAAAGAAAAAATATCTCTTCCTATAGCAAACATATTAAAGCCAGTGAAGAAGCTGGGTCTTCTCCTATGTTATCTGACCTTATTGACATCGATGGGTTTGCTGCAGGAAAAGATACTTCTCTAAAGTGTGATGAGATCCTTCTCTCCCAGCACTGCTGGGTGGGTGTGTGCTCTTACCAGGCTAAATGAGCGTCTTGGTTAACTATAAATTAACTGCAGACAGTTCAGCACCCTGCTTAGCTGTAATCCCCTATTTGGATTAGTATGTTGCTCCAATTGCATGTGCCATTTTGGGTGCTAATGAGTAAAATACAGTGTATTTTACTTACACTGAATAAACATCTTGTAATTAGTACTAACCCACCTCATTGCAGGGCTGTGTTCTCCCACAGATGCCAGGAGCTATTGCTGGTGGATAATTGCAAGGGCATGTTTTGGCCACAAAACAGCAACTTTACAGCACAATGCTTATAATCACTTTTGACAAAACCCACGTCATCACCAGCCTCTCATGCTAAGGATCTTCCATGGAAACTCCATTGGGACTCTTGAGGAATGGAACAATGGGAAAAAATAAATCTTTCTGAAGAAGCCTAAAACTGACTGAAAAATGATGCTTCTGAGGTATTAAAATGAAAAATTTGTGTGGAATTGAATGAATTATGCAAGCTTAAAAATATCAGTGTGTCAAAACATCAGATTTATGTAATGCCATGCTCTGCTTCAGAAAATTCCAATGTGTCCTCTCTAGAGGCAAACTATTTCAAGGCAAAACACTCAGTGCTGTAGAAGGCACCAACCAAAGCCCTTTGCAGTCCTGGTGTGGGCAGTGCTCCCCAGCAGCTGCAGAGCCGAGCGGTGCGAGCTCCTCCAGGTGCTTCCCACAAGGTGTTAATCCCAAAGCTCAGTGACACAATTTTAATATCACTGCTTGTCACTGCAGCAAAGCAGCTACTAGTCTTGTTGTAAAATAGATGGATTTTAAGTGCACTGTCCTACTTTGTTCTGTCCAGGGAAGAGATCAGGAGTGGAACTGTAGCCAGACATTGCTCATGCTTCGTGCTCTCCTTTCTCTAGGAATGATTCTTGGTTTTCCATTATTTCTTTATGAGTGTAGTAAAAATGCTCTGGAGAGGCTCTTGTGTTTTGCAATGTGAATGAGCACAGCTGACCCAAAAAGATGAATTTCAGGCTAGTTTAGAGCAGTGATAAAAACTACATTGTGTTTCTGCTTGCTTTAGATGATGTCTGCTGTACTCACAGACACAGGAAAAACCAGAGGGGAGCAGGACAGAAATAAAAATTTGTTGCAAAGAACGTCTAAATTTAGTCCACAGAATTAAACCCCAATGTGTGAACATAAATTAAATTGGCTCTCTTCAGAGGTGGAGGATCCATAGCCATGTCACAACAAAGTTGTTGGTCATTACCTGAAAATAAGGTAAATTTGTCGCCTTTATTTTCTTCTCTCTCAAGGAAAGAAAACAGGAATGCTGCAGCACTGAGAGTTGATTGCTGTGGGGCAGTGGCTGAGCAGCTGAGCCTGAGGAAAGCCCAGCCACCCCATACGGGCTGGGAAATCCCCAGGTAAAGGAATGACAAAATATTCCACTCCTGTCAGCAGACGGGTCTCACCAGTGTTAATTTTGCAGCATTAGCTGGAGAAGAGAGGGAAAAGGGGAAAGAATACAAAAAACCCAAAACCACCTTTGTATAAATAAAAAGCCTCTCAGTGGTGTTCGTTTAGTATGAAAGAATGATTAGTAATTTTTGGTGAATAACAATTTTCTCCCTCAGGTGAATTTTCTGCCTTCTTGTAGAGCTCACAATCACATCTGATCTGCCAAATAGGAAGGAAAAGCTGAGGCACCAAACACTGTATTTAATTTTTTTTTATTTTGCTATTTTAGAACATCAAGTCTAATCAATGGAAAGAATATAGTCCTTTTTTTTGCCTAAATCACTCTCTGTGGAAGCTATGTAGTTATCTACAGATAGCCATACATTATGTATAGATTACAGATAGAGGGAAAAAGAGAAAGCTGATCTAGATATCTATATAGATAGATATAGATAGATATATATAGATATCTAGGTATGCTTTCCCCTGTTTCCTGCATCATTTAGAATTGAACAGAGATGAAAGAAACCTCTTGGTTATGCCAATTCCCCTCTCTCCCCTCCCTGTAACATGCTGAGGAAATTGTACTCGGGTTTCTAGGACTGGTTTTCTCTGCCCCATTGTGCAACAAAAAAGTGATTATTTTTAATGTGGTCAAGAAAGAAGCATTTTTTCCCTTCTCCCTTTTCCAATTGATCCTTCTGCAGGAGGGATCTTGCTGTATTGTATGAGTGAGGAACATGGGGCCAGATTCACACATGGGTAACTCCTCCTGATGATGCTGGAGTTACATTAGGGATGGATTTGACCCATGATCTGTTATTTTTCTGCCTTAACTGCTGCTCGTCTGCAAAACCTCAATCATTACACCTGGTTAGACTGGAGCCTTGACAAACTGTGTGGCCTCAGCATTTGCTTTTATGAATCATCCCTTGTCTCATATAAAGAAATCCAAGACAAGCTGAGCACGGCTGCTTAGTTTGATGGCAATCACACACTTCACCCACCTCAGGGCTGTGTGTCTAACCCTTTCCAGGAGCTGGGAAAATATTCTCAGCTTAAACCATCCCATTTAGTGCTGCTTTCAGAGCAGGAATAAGAATATTCACTGCATGTACTGTAGGGAAGGGTGCTGGAATGAAACCATTGTAGACTGAAGTTGTACACATACAGAAGTGGTGCCACCTCTTCCTGGCTGCCCCATTAATTTCCTACCCTGCCAGCCCACCCCAAGGAACAAGAGGGCAAATTAGAGTCTACAGTCAGTCTGAAACCAGTAAATCCAGCAGCAGTGGTGGTTTTCCTGTGGTTGTTTCATTTGAAAATGACCTGAAATCTGCTAATGGGCCCTGTGTGAAAGTCAGCTTCCAAAGCTCCAGATGTTTTCTCATGGTAAGGCACAAACTCCTCCAGGACTGGATGTGAGCTAGTAATAGAAATAAAAAGCTTATTTCACAGCACTCCTGGAAAATCTGACTGGGCAGCTGGGAGGGAAGCTGAGGAAACATGGAGTCTTTCTCTGCTATCTCCAGGCCTTTTCTTTAAATTCATTGAGGTCCTCAAGCTCACACCATCTGATGCCCTAAGCTGAGTCACCCCCAGAAACAGTTTATGAGGAAAACAAATGCTGCACAAAGTGAAAAGCCAATTTAAACAGGGAGCTTCAGAAAGATGATGAGTGAGCTTTGTTTTGTTTTTGCTTTTCTGTTTTGCTTTTGAGTCAAAGGAAATGATCATGATGCTGATCATTTATATGGGTAAAAATATGGCATCTCATACACACACACACAGAGTTTTCCACAACCAGCTCATTTTCTCAGCTTGCTGCTTTCCTGCTTTCCCTGGATCTTCATTTGCCTGGACAGCCTGAGGGATGTATCTTAATGTGATTACAGTAGTTTCACGAATACAAGCCGCACGGATTATAAGCCGCACCCCCGGTGCCTCGACAATGTTGCTGTCTTTGTCAATAGATAAGCCGCACCCCGAATATTAGCCGCACTTTCGTTCGTCGCGAGAATCCGTGCGCAGCTTTCACAAATTGGCCAATTAGTAACAGGATCGCGGCATAGCGGGCTTTACTGGCTCGGGGCGGGGCCAGGAAGGCTCGGCCCGCTCATGGTTGCCGACGGGGCCGGGTGGCCCAGCTCAGCGCCACGGCTCGGCGGGGCTGGCCGGGTGGTGCTGCCGCCGCCGCCGGGCTCGCTGGCCCCCCTCTCCCGTCAGCACCGCCCCGCTGCCGCGTTCGCTCGCCCGGCTGGCAGGGCTGCCGCCGCCGGGCTCGCCGTCCGCCCCGCTGCCGCTTTCGCTCGCCCCGCGCCGCGCCTCGCGAGCGCCGCGCCCGCCCCGCGGCGCTTTCGCGGCTCGCGGTTCGCGGCTCGCGGTTCGCGGCTCGCGGTTCGCGGCGGCGCGTTCGCGGCTCGCGGTTCGCGGCTCGCGGTTCGCGGCGGCGCTTTCGCGGCTCGCGGCTCGCGGCTCGCGGCTCGCGGTTCGCGGCTCGCGGCGGCGCTTTCGCGAGCGCCGCTTTCGCTCGCCCCGCCGGCAGGGCTGCCGCCGCCGCCGCCAGGCTCGCCGGCCCCCCCCTCCCGTCTGCACCGCCGCCGCCTTTCCTCGCCCTGGCCGGCACTGCAGGCCCCCGCACCGCCGGGCTCCCCCACGCTGCTGGCCCCGATTATGCTGGGCTTCCCCCGCTGCCAGGCAGCCCCACCCGCCGGCCTTCCTGCTTCTGCCATGCTCCCCTGCGCTGCTAGCCCCAGTTCTCCCGGGCTCCCCCGCCCTGCTGGCTCAGGCTCTGCCGCCCGCCCCCGACACTGCTGGCCCCGCCTCTGCCAGGCTTTCCCACCTCAGCCGGGGCCGGCCGGGCTCCAGCTTGGCTTGGGGCTGCCGCGGGCTCTCACTTCCGTGTTGGCAGCTTTTAGAATTTTGTTAATAGATTAGCCGCCCCGGAATATTAGCCGCACTTCCGGGTTTCCACCAAAATTTTGGTCAAATTGGTGCGGCTTGTATTCGTGAAATTACTGTACATTTATATTTTTATAACTTTTCCTGGCTGCCAGAGATTCCTCATTTACTTGGGCAGTGCAATTTGCCTTTTTGGCTCAATGTTTGCTCTCACAGTTATCTTCTCCCACCTTTTGGTGCACGTGTGTATAAAGGGATCCAAACAGGGCATGGGAGCACTCGTGTGCTGCCATCACAGAGGAAGGGAATTTATTTCTCATGCAGGCAAGGGCACTTTCCACTTCAGGCAGGCTGCCTGGAAAAATCTCTCTTTAGGCTGTACCTGCAGCCCCTGGGACCTGGCAGCCCAGCAGGGCTCGGCACGGAGCCGTCAGAGCACACGGATTTGGGAGCACACGGATTTGGGAGCACACGCAGCCAGGGAGCCAAGCAAAGCCTCAAAGGGGTTTGCTGACAGCAGGGATGCTTCCAGCCTGGGAATGTTGAGATGTTTGGGCTGGTGTTGCACACTGTTACAGAGAATGCCAGCCCTCCTCAAACTCCAGACTAGATGTTCTTGGCTAAAGAAATTACAATTTCCTGGTGGAACAAGAGCTACTTTTAAAAATTACTGTGAAATTTCTGCAAGTGTCTCTATGTAAAGAAGCAAAAGAGGATTCCATAGAATAAGTAAATTTTGATTTGTTTAATATTAGAGTTTACAGGGGAGGATGACTCTCTTTCTAACAGCATTTTCTCCTTGAGAAGGGAAATGTGACAACTGTCTGCTTTAGTAATGGTTTGACTGTCTGAGAGAGGATAGGTAAGAGAATTTCTCAGAGGTCCCAAGAATCAAAGCACTGTGGGAAAGTCAGTGTAGAACTCAGATTAATGGAGGATTAAACTGAGGCACAGAGTAGCAAAAGTGATGTAACAAAGTTTGTACCTGCCAATGCCCACAGTAGGGACCAGCAGAAGATGGTGCCTTCCACGGATTCAGTCAGTGGGAACTGGTCCAAGAAGACTGGTGTAAAAAAGAAACATGAAAGAGTTTGGAGGAAAACTGCTCGAAACTGAGCAAATACATTTATGCCAGTGTTTGTTTAGGACACACAGTGTATGCTCAGGTGAGAAAGTTTCCTGACTTGCAGCATATTTTAACTTGCCTGTAAACAGAGCTCCTCTGGGCTTTACATGAGAATCACATTCCCTCCTTTGGAGAAGAATGACAGACCATCCATTTGACACATGACAAAAATGAAGAAAACAGAGGCCAAACACAAACTTAGCTGAACAATCTGCCGTAAGAACCAATCACTATTTTCCTCTTATCTGGTAGATAATTAAGTGCTAGAGCTCAGGCTTCCTGACCTATGAAAATAAGATATTTATCATTTTAACTACAATTCCAGCATATGTCATACATTCCTCACCATGCTCTGGCTTATTGCTTTTAACCAAAGCCACATCAGTGTAAGACCTGGCTATAAATGTTCAGTCTGAGAATGCTCACAGCCAGCCTGCTGGAGATCAGTGATAGAGGAATCCTGCTTTTTTCCACCACTGGTGTCTATGCTAAGAAGATGCTGATAATATAATGAATTTTCACCTGGGTTTTCCCACCTGCTGCCTCTTGGACATGGAAAAGCCATCTCTAGGACCATGCTTTTGCTCCCTTTCACACTCTTGTCCAATGCGAGGAATGGAGAAGGGTATCAGGGATTAAAAAAAAAAACAAAAAAACAGATGTAATTGTAACAAACTGCAGTGATGACCTTACAGGGGGAGGAAGAATGGGGATGGCCAGTGAGAGTGGAGCATAAACCTTCCACTTCCCACCCAACCTGCATGAAGCCAGCTGAATGCCACAATTTGATTTGTTTAGAAACCAAGTTTCCCGAGTTCTCACCTTTGCTACTTGAATTCTACCTCTCTCTTTGCCCCAGGAGTTTACATGACTCTGAAGAGCTCTTTTCCATTTTTTTCTCAATTCTGTTTATATTTATTTCTTCCTGCAGTGCTCTGGTTCAAATCCATCTTGACTCCAAGGGATCCTCACAGCAAAGTTAGTTAGAAAACAGAAATCTAAGTACTGCAAGTGATCTTCAGGATATCCAGCCTCAGTTTAGTTTTCAGGAGCATATCTTTCCTTCTGGAGCACTTTACTCTTGGTTGAGGCTATCACGTCCTGATTTTCTAACCTGTTACTTCTAACTCAGAAGGCTCTCCAAGGCTTAACTTATCTCTTGCTTTCTCTAGGAAGCCTTTCTCACAGATACTTGCCACCACATCCCCGAAGTTATCATCCCATCCTCTGTGGATGAGAGATTTCTCCATGGAGCTAATACTCTTTCTCCTGCTTTCCAATACTCTCTGTCAAACCTCCTACCCCAAGGACTTTGCAGTTTTGGGGTTTTTTTAACTTTTACTGCTCATAACCTCAGCTGATCACATAGCAGATACCTCCTGACATCCTTTTGTTTTCTGTGCCCGGAGAGGGCAGCTGATGGATGGTGCAGGAGATGATGTGGAGTCCAGTACAGCTTTGCACATGCAGGAAATAATGGTGCTGCTATTTGCTCTTTTTGCTCTTCAGGCACTGAGCTGGAGATTTGGGCTGGTGATGGGACTGGATCTGTGCCCATGCTCATGACAAACGTCCCACTCAGTGCTGGCCATCAATTCCTGAGACTTTGGATTTGCAGCCATCCCATTTCTCAGTACAGGATTTCCTCTAATTTGAGATAATATTTTTTTCTAGGACAAAATGGAAAAACCACACAGCCAAACTTCTTCCATAATTTGGGAAAATCGATGCCAGTTATCCACTAGGTGACACTGTTTACCTACAGATCTTGCCGAATTTGTGTGAAACTCCACAAATCTTTCAAAAGTAGCATACAATATGTTTTGCTCTTAAAGAAAAAGGAGACTGGTTGCAGAAGAGAAGGAAAATGGGCTGTCAGTGAGGTATAATTAAGGGCAAACCTACAGTTATGAGACTTTATGGTCTGGTTTCAAACTATTTACTAAAATGCATTTTAAAAGCTGCTTTTTATCAGCCCCATTTCAAAGCCTTAGGAAATTGTTTTATTTAAAGAAAGAAAAATAGAAAGAAAGGCAGGCACTCACCATCAGCACAAATCTCAGGCTGGCTCAGATTTTGTCTTGGAGAACAGTGTGAACAGAATTGCCTGGTGGCAGAGCCAGGCAGGAAGGCGAAAACAGAAGAATTTCTGCAATCTCATCTGAGGAGAGCTCGGTGGAAAACTGCTCTCCAGCCTTGCAGACATTTCAGAATTTTGCATTTTCTCCCCAGTCTTATATAGGACCCAAATTGGTAATCTCAATTTCTGAAAATTGGTTGTCTGAAAGAAACAAAACTGGTTAGATGCTGATTTGTTTCATGCTTAAATATTATTTTATCCTTAATATATTTTCCCCTATAGAATCATGTGCTCCTCTTTGAAAAAAAATGTATTTCATTATGAAATGTTGACCAAGTAAAAATGTTTAAAACTGAAAATTAGGTGGGCCAAAATCAAGAGCTTCCCACAAGATGTATCAGCTTTTAATTAATATTTTTTAATTAGAAAAATACAAATTGCTTCTACACATTAATATCACTGGTGATGGTGTTAGGGAAGTCTTGCTAGACTTAGCTGTGATCTGGGAATCACACTTGCAAGGAAGCCGGATGAGACTGTTTGAATTGGGCACGCATTCTGGAAAAACTTTGGAGAATTCCATTCTTTCTTCTCATTCATGCTGCTGACAGGCCAAAAGAAACACTTCTCATCTTCAGCCTTTAAGTCAGGCGTTCAGAAATACCAAGGACCTGCAAGTGTCAAGGGAGGTGTCAGGGGACCATGGGGTGTTCAGGATCCCTAGGACAGGCTGGGCACCTCCAGAGCACAGGGAGGATTGCATGTGAACCTTCCAACCTCGTGCCCTCCCACTATGAGTCAGCCCTTTCTATTTTTTTGTAACCACAGCCCATAAGTAGCTTATGGCCCAGTTCATGTTTAAACATGGCCAGAGATCACCTTTAATTCCACTGTCTAGCCACATTCAAATACAGGTTTTGGCTACAGCTCCAATCAGTCTCACAAAACACAGATTTGGGGAACATTTCTGTATGGTATTGTTCACACTTGCACAGGAAGATCTTTCCCCTATAATTTTGGCTATTGGCCTTGTCCCTCCTGGGCTCTGAAGGAAAACACTAGCTAAATTAAAGTTGGGCCTTTATTTTGTGAAGCCTTTTCCTCATGTGCCCTCATCAGATCTGAAACCCTGAGGTGTCCAGCCCCGGTTAACATCAGTGAGGCAGAGCTTCACATCTCTGAGGTACAAACCCACTTCCTACACTGCTTCCAACACACTCTGTACCTGTTACAGCCAGAACACTGTCCAGATATCCCAGCCAAAGCAAGATCCCCCTCATGCCTTCTGCTGAGCATGGGGCTCTCTGTCTCTCCATGTCTGAAGCTGCAGCTTCAGCTGAACCCCTGTAGCTCAGGGGTTTTCTACATGTTTGCAGATCTCTGGAGATATTTTATTGCTGATAAAGTTTGGTTCACCAGCAATAATGATGGAACAAGACACAAGTTTTGCTTCAAAGCTCTTGTGATGACAGCACAGAAGATAGGAAGGCAAGAGAGATACAGGGATGCTCCAGGGATTGTGCCCCTGAACCAGGAGCAGAATGGAGGCATGCATGAACATCCAGTGGAGGAGGCACAGCTGCACTTCCACCTCCATCTGTGTGATTTGCTGTGTGGCCCCCGTTTCAGCACTACCTTTTCAAAAACCAGCCACAGAACTAATTGATAATTGTGCAAAAAGCCTTGAGGGTTGGACAAGATAATAGTAGTTTTACAAGAACCTGGAAGGCACCGAAAAATTTTTATACTGTTTTTGATGTAAAATTATTATTTTTCACCGCTGTTCAGTGCACACAGTAGCTGCTGGCACAGTTTCAATGGTTAGGTGGATGATGTGTTATTTTCACATTTTTGACTTGACTTTGGGGCCTGACTCATATACACAATACATGAAGCAAAAGTGGAACAGAAGAACTGGTGTGAAGAAGCAGTGAAGCTTCTGATTTGTCTTGTGGTGTGGGCAGAAACAGATGTTATTTAGACTGTAACCCCTAATTGGATTTTTGTCTGTGTCACTCTTCCAAAATTGTTGCTACAGCATGAAGAAATGCTGCTGGAGAAGGCATTGAGGTTGAGGGCCTTGCTTTAAGATGTGGAACAAACCAGCGCAGAGGAAATTTTCCCAGCAATATTCCTCAGGCTCAAATCTGAACGTGTTGAGTATTTCAGTCCTCATTGGAGCTCTCCTTCCCCATGAGTGCTACAGACAGAAAATATTTCAAGCAAAATAACTTTCACTTTCAAGTGAAAGCTTTGTAAGGCAAAGTAGGGAGGGGGGTGGGAAAGGAGAAAAAGGAACTCGTGCTCCAGAGAGCTGAGTCAAGCAGGCTCATTGCACTGGTGACACCATCCAGACCTGAGACTGCACCTCTGAAGGCAAAGGGCAGGAGCTAGTTTGTTTAATTTTGAATATTTGCATATCTCTTTCTCTCGCTGCATTGGTATCAGATCTGCAACAACCTATTAAAGCTTTCATTTGAATAGCCATTATATGCCTGAGAATGGAGACTGGGCTCCTTGGGGGTGCTTAGGAATAAACAAATCATTTGTGGCACATGTGTTGTTCAAGCTTCAAGCAAGGTAAATGGAAAATACAGATTATGGTGCCTCAAGTCCTCTCCATTTTCCCCACTTGTCAAACATTCCCAGATTCTTCAAAAGAAGAATCTAGCCATATTATTAGCAATAAAATGGCTTATAGCTGAAATTTTGAAAAGATTTAACAATGTTCTTTGCAGGAATTGTGTTTCTCATTACATAAATCTCCAGGCTCTCAGGCAAACCACCACCACCACAGCGAGCCATTATGTCCTGCTGTGGCGGTGTCTCCACTTTAAAAAGGTAAAGATTCAGGGCTTTTTGACTTCCTTGTTTTCCATTCTTATTCCTTTTAAACAAAAAACCCCACCACAAACCAACAACAAACCAAACAATATATTCACCACAGACAAGTCCCCGCAGATTGATCTGCACTGGGGCAGATTAGTCCCCATTAGCACCAGTGACCCATGCTGGCCAGGGATGGGCTGGAGAGAGGACATGGGTGAACACATGGGAGGCACAGGGATTTCTGGGTACCATTGTGGGATGCAGCCTCCTTCCCCACCTTGATGGTGCTGGATGCAGATTCAAGTTCCCTGAACACCAATACACTGTTCAACAGCAAAGCCAGGAGCAACCTCCCTTCCCCTCCACTCTGCCTCCTGCAACTGTTCTCCAGAGCAACAAAAAGCTGGAACTGCCACTTCCCTTCAGCCAGGGTGTTTCTGTGGATGCCTGTGGCCCTTCCCAGCCTGTAGGATGTGTCCCACAGGCTTTCTCCCAGCTACTGGTGTTGGCTGCATTTTGACCTGGCCCCTGACTTCTGCACATGGACTCCTGAACTCGAGATGTGCCTGGGCAAAGGCAGGGTGGAGATCCTTGGTCATCTGCTAACACGGAAAGCAAATACTGGGAATGAAGTACAATAACATAACGTGAAATCCTAGAAAACAAATGCTAAACCTGATGCAACTAAGTTTTTTAATCTTCCATTGAAAAATATGCCATCAATTGCCAAGGCAAATTTCTCAGGTTGATATGGCAACTGGAAACACTGGAAATTAAAAAGCTGAGCAAATGTTCTTAAAGGAGAAAAATGATCAGGGATTTCCAAACTCCCTTCCTCAGCCTGCCTTCTTTTAAATTCACAACCTACAGGAACAGCAGTGTCATGGGATGACACTGATTTTCTTTCCATCACCAGAAGCTGTTTCTTGAAAGGTGCAATAACAGCTTTGGGCTTTTGTGTGATGGATCCATAGTCACAGCATAGATCTTACTCCCTTTTCAGCATCCACCTGGTAGAAAGACTGATGTCCCCACAAAATTAATAATATCACTCTTTTAGATAACCCTGTCAGTATATGGAGGTAGGTTGGAAAAACAGAGTTCTGGTTATCTGTATTATTGCCATATCACCTGTATTTCTTCTAATCTGGCAGAAAGCTAGTAATGTCCCAGGAGTCCTGAGCCCTCCTGAACACGTCTGGTGGTGTGGCTCAGTGGGAATGGGTCAGCAGCCCACATGGAGGGAACAGCTCATACTGGGCAGGAGAGCTGCTCCTGGCAGGTTGACTGGAAACAAAGGAATTAATGACCTGTAGGTGTCCAAAGAGCAGTTACAGGAAGAACATAAACAATATTTTCTGAGTTTATGGACTGCCTCTCCTCCAAGTCCAGCCAATTAAGTAGAAAAGAGGAGAAGGAAATGGTTAAGCACCCAAGGCTGCCCCTTGGGAAGAAGAACTAAACAGGATATTCACATTTACATGCCAGCCTCTTACTCTAGAAAGACTTAGAGGAGTGAACAAACAAGATGATCAGAAGATTATCCACCTCTTAAGACTGACAATGACTGTACTAGCCTAGTATCTGACTAATAAATATTATAATTTCTATCCTCTTGTTTTCAACCTCAGTGTCTTGATCAATAATCTCTAATTTACCAATAAAGGTAAAAGTGACCTGTTCTGGATATGCCAAGAAAAGTGATGGGTACAGCTGCAGAGACACTGGTCAAAAGGAGACAGTTCTTGCCATAAAATGCTATGGTCTGTGATAGGGACTTTACTGCCTTGTGCTAAACTTTGGGACAGGCAGAAAGAGGTTCCCAGGTGTAGATGGCAGCGTCCCCCAGAGCTCTGAACAAAGCCAAAGCCATGCTGTGATCACCATGGGGCCTGGTGGTGCTTGGGGCAGTTTTTGGCATTCTCCCTGCCCCGTGCTGCTCCTTGCATTAATTGTTGTCCTGGGACAGGCACTGCCTGCTGGGGCTGTGCCAGTGAGGACAGTGGGGCTGCCCAACACCTGGCAGGAACCTGCCCTCAGGGAGGACACCCACTCCAGGGGACAAACCCTACTTCCCCTTGGCTCCCTCCCTTCACAAACACTGACAGCGTTTGATAATCATGTCAAAGCCTCTCAGATCCAACTGACCTTATCTTCTCAAGCCAGAGCCCCACAAATCAGAGCCAATTCATATTTATCCTCTGAAGGGGACAAGAGAGTGTTTAAGAACCCACCTCAGAAAACCAGAGAGGGCAATTAGCTCTTATTTAATATTTATTTTATCTTTTCTTTAAACAAAAGATTGCTATCCTTTTTTCTCCCTACAACGAAGTTAATAGATTTATTCATCAAGTTTTCCAAATTTAGACATCAAACTGATGTTTTTCTCCCACTACTAATTTTATTCTTAGCAGCACTTACATAAAGGCAAGTATTGCAATATGACAAAAATACAAACCTCCTCTGACCTGGAATGTACCAGCAGGTAAAGTACAGGGGAAAGTACAAGCAACTTCTCACCCAAGCTCTCCAAAACAGCACGTTTTTAAATAGAACTGAGAGGTTTTTTAATGCTTTTTTCTCTCAAAATCTACAACTGACCTATCTGCCTTTGTAGTCTGGCCCTGGACTACCAGGTTGTGCCCTCACATTACCAGAGTGGTTTGGGATGATGCTGTGTTTTGCAGCAAGGCCAGAGTTCCTGGTCTCAGTTCAGCAAGCAGCATTTTGTGTCATTATGGGGTCTGTCTGTTCATAGAGGCCATGTCTATGCTCTCAGTTCTTCAGGTGTCAGTCTCCTGATTTTTCTCCCAACCTGTTTCTCTACAAGCACAGTTGTGTCTGCACTGAGCTCCCAAGCACATGCCTTGAGTTTGCATTCTTGCATCTGGCCCAGTTTAGATGCTTTGGGCCCAGCCAAAGCAGAAGAGCCTCCAGCCCTCCATGTTCCTCCATCCTCTTTGTGCTCTGCACTTGGACTAGTGGCCAGCAGTGCACATGAGGGAGAACTCCAATGGACAAGCTATGCTTCTGGTGACTCTTCTTGCAGAGCAGGCAAGAAACACTTCCTACAATGTCTCTGCTTTTCCCCTTTTTCCAATTTCCAAAGTGATGCAGTTTAATGTTGATGGAAAGGATGCTGCCTGCCTTGGACACTTGGCTGTCTGCTGAAGAGCCAAGAATGCTCCTGTGCACATGCCCAAGAGGAAGAGCCATAGGGCCAAATTCAGACCTGAATGTAGAGAGACACTGAGCAAGAGCCGAGACCAAACCTAGTTTTAAACCCTGCTAAGCGCACAAGGCGCTCTCACACATAATTACCACTCGAAGAGGGCGGTTTGGGTGCTGTCACCAGCAGCATGAGCCTCTCTCCCTGCTCATTTCTGTGACAGCACCTGTTCTGTACACTCCATCCCATGGCATCCCGTGACTCTGCCTGGCAGAACAAAACCCAGCCCCCAGTAAAGCTGCAGGTTTCCACCAGCTTTTGCAATGCCTCAGTCCCACACATTCCCATTGGCCCCGGTCGTGCCTCATTAGTTTGGCTTAATCAAGTGACGAGCTCTGCTCGAGGCCGGGGAGCTGCTGTAGTCAATGGGGGCCATTCTCCCTGGATAGACACATGTCACACCCATTAGCATCAACGGGAGTTACAGATGCACGGCCCAGAAAGGCCCCAACGTGTCTGACGCGCATTAGGGACGGACAGCGGTGCCGGCTCGGCCTGGGGTAAGGGCCTACAGCTCGGGCATGCCTTGCAGCACCGCAGAAATTCAACTCAGCCTCAGGCCAGACCAGTGGGATAAGCACCAAAACAAGCAAAGGGAACAAACGAGGAGCGGGTATCACCTGGGGGGTGGCCGAGTGTGACACCCCGAGCAGGAGGCCAAGGGCACGGCCTGTGCAGGGGCCCAAACGCCAGCGGCTGCCCCGGGCTGAGCGGCGCCGCAGCTCCAGCACAGGACACCCAGCCTCTAGGGTCGTCAAAGTGGTATTTCTCAACAGAGCTAAAAAACCCAACCAAACAAAAAAGCAACAACAACAAAAAAGCCGGGCGTGCACCTGGGAGATGCTGAGGACATCCTGGGGCTGGCCAGAGTGAGCAGGCTGAGTGTCAGCAGCCATGTGAGAGAGGAGCCAGCACATCCTCAGTGTGTGTGTTCAGGCCCTTCCTTCGTGCACAAGAGAGGGATTCTCCACTGAAACCAGCCCTGCCAAGCTCCTGGCCTCCTAGGAGCTGCATCTCAGCCAAAATAGTCAACTGGCTCCTTGAGTTTCCCAGTTTTGGGGGTGCTTTTTACTTCCATATTTCTTCTTATTTTTTTTTTTAATCATTTGAGTTTCTAATAATTCTCCTTAAGATTTAAAGAAAAATTTTAAAATATTTAAAATTTTGTAAAGGTTTTTTAAAAAAATATTATCCCAACCTGGGAGTTCTCATCTATGTCCCAGTGAGGGAAGAGTGAGCTTGGCAGGTCTCATGGCACATGTTTCAGTGGTGTGCATAGCAGAGATGTCAGGCAGTTACACCAAATGGTTTTTAAACATTTGCTTTTCAATTTGTGCTTAAAATGAATGCAATCCCATAAATATTGCCATTGGACACTGGGGTCATTTTTATCCCTCGTGGTGCTGTTTCATGTGTTGATGTATTACCTAGACACAGGGGCACAGGCCCTTCTGCATCTGCACCATTCCCATGGAAATTTGTCCTAGAACTCTGGTGATGTTTGGCTTGCCTTGCCTTTTATGAAAGCAAAACATAGTCCAAAATGTGTAGCTCTATATCAGACTACAGGCACTTCTCTGGTACTCCTAGAGTTAATAGCCCTAATTTATATCCCAACAAACTGTCTTTAGCTTTCTCCATATGTTAATTCCCTCTAATCCTGTTATCAGTACAGGTAGTTGGACAAACAGTGTGATAATAAAGCAGTATTTATAATACATGTCCTTCAGTCCTAGATTAACCATGAGATTTCCCAAGCACCTAGGGATTTGATTTACCTACTGTGTGCAAATCTTCAGTATAAAGAAAGTATCTAGGAAAATATATTTGCTCCCACACTGTATTGTTTACCATCCACTTTTCCCTTGATCTACGTGCGTGTCTGATCTATGCAATTTATTTATTCAAGTCCTCAATGATAGTTTAAAGTGGGGTCTAAAGAACTGGGACATTATCAACACACCGACAGAGTTTTCTGTGAGCAGCAGCCATGCTCCTCCTCACCTCCCAAGTACTGCCCCTCTCACCACAACCAGGATTTAAAAAGCCAAAAGAAGAAGAAATGAGGAAGCTCTTTTCCCCATGACTGCTACAGGTGCTTACTTAGTTCTGGATAAATGCAGCCCACTTCCCCCCCAGCCCACCACCATTTTTTTTTTTAATTCCTCTCAACGTGTCGTAGCTTTATATGAGGCTAATGGAGCAAGGCAATGCTCAAACGTCAAATTAAACTGCACAGCTCTGTAATCACTCAGACTGACATGGCATAAAAGGATAATTAGTAGTTCATTACATGGAACATTGTTTGTTCAGCTAAATTGATTTCTCTCAGCTGCCCATGTTTTCTGTTTACTTAGTGAGTGCTCCACTGCACATTCTTATTTGTGAACTAGGAAATCCCTTCCCCTGAACTTTTTCCTTCCCTCTAATCAGCACTGAGGATTTTAAATATAGTTTGCTGGAGGTAGATGAACCTCCAAAATTACAGACAGGTGCACGGCAACAATGGCCTGTGTGGAGCAATATGGAGTGCAAAACAAGCTGTGGTGGCTAAGGAGACATACCCAAGTATTCCAAAAAGGGCCGTGTGTGTCCATCTGCTTTGTACATAGAAATTCCTAGCCTGGTTATTTGCTTTTCAACTTACAGTGAACTTGCCTTTCTCTTATATTGTAAAGAAAAAAAGTGAAAAAAAAAAAAAGTGGGGCTATAATTCTTCAATGCTGGCAGTGGAACTTCTGCAACAAATTCTTCTTTAAAGCCTCATTTTGCTCACTAGGACCCAGAGAAAAGAGATTGTTGTTTTAAACATGCTTTTCTTTCCTTTTGCAATTAGGGCTGAGGCAGAACTACCCAATTTCAAATGTTTCTAAACTGGCTGCCTCATGACACCTCTCGACTCAACTGAATTTCAAAATCCTGACAGTAGTTACAAGTGAAAGTGTTGGAGCTATCAACTCCCACACTCCTAGTGTCAGTCTCAATACATTTCTATTTTGCTTAAAGCCCTAACTTCTGTAGTCATTACATTTTAAAAAGGATTCTTGTTTAGGTAGAAAATATGATCCCTAATGAGTCAGAACACAGGAGAAAAACAGAAAAATTACTTATTTATTGAAGCCTATTTGAAAACTTTTCCTTCAGTGCTGCCTACAACATCCCAGACACTACCAAAAGACACACGCTGCACCCCTTCCTGTAGCCCCTGCAGATACCACATTTTTGGTTCTGGGGTGTTTGAGTTGGAAGGCACCATTGTTTTAATATGATTTCTGAAAGAAGTTTACCCAGTTTCTCACAGTGACCCTGTAAGAAGGTGCTCACTTTCTCGAATTTCAGTGACATTTATGGGCTGGCTCCTGATGGCAATATTGAACTAAGATATTCCCACGCCCTGCTGCTTGTCACGGCCTCCACTGCCCCCTGGAAGTGTTGCCACAACACTGAAGCGGATCGCAGAGCCCAGGCAGCTGAAAAATGATTTTTCCATTTGTGCCAGGTTATTTTCTGGGAAGATCAGAGCCCCAGTCAGCTCACAACGTAGACCCACAGACAATGGCTCTGCCAGCTGGGAAGGGGACAGGGGGAGCAGCCAGAACCAGTGGATGGGTGAGAACTGTTTGGGCTCATGAGAAAACTAACTTGGATCTGTGGGCAGATCAGCCCCTTGCAAGGCTTCCATCCTGGCTGTACTCACTGCCCCGTGGAGCCCAGGGCAGTGCCATGATCCCCCAGCACAGCCTTGCCACTCACATGAAAAGGCAAAGCGATCCTAGTGCCATGTAAACCTCTCCAGATCTTTTCCCTTTTTCCAATCTCCTCTTAGTCTCATGGTAGGAACCCCTTTAAGTATGTTCACAGCAACAAACTATTTATTTTTGCTTTCAACACTGCCTTTTTCTGCCTGTTGATAGCTGACCACTGCATCCTAAGTACCACCTAAACACAGATCACCTTTACACCTAAATTCTTCCTCAGTGACCAAACCATTTCCAGCCATGTTAGGAAGATACCAGGGTCTCCCCTTTAGGAATCCCTGAGCAGCTCTAGAGACCCTTTCAGTGACAGCAGACCCAATCCTTCAGCAGCAAACCCAAGCATCCTTGCATGTCTAACACCTCAGGACAAAAGGAACCCCCTCATCTCCTTTGTGCACGTTTATATCCCTGAGCAACTCTCTTTGCTCACTTGTTTAGGGCAGGTTTCCAATTAGCCTTCCAAGGAACCAGTTTGTCCAGTACCACACCACTGGCACGTCTGTGTTCAGGACAGCCCAGCCCATGGGATCCAGCTCCAGCCCCCAGTGAGCTCCACCTGTGTGTACACATCTGGAGAGATGGACACACATTCTTTCCTGGCTGCTGAGTCAAAACCTGCCTAGAAAAGGACAGAACAAAACCAGTGTATTCCTCCTTTCTTGATAAGTGGGGAGAAAAAAAAAAAAAGAAAAAAACACTTTATATAGAGGGATATGATCAGTTTGGCTGCTTCTGCTCTGAACTGAAATAAAAATAAAATTCTGGTTGGGTAGTTGTAGGAAAAAACAAAGTATGAAGGATAAGCCTTGAAATACATTGTCAATAGTCTCTTCCTTCAATTACCAGCTCAGCGACAGAGCTCACACCAAAGGCATCAGCGATTTCACTCCAATTCTTTCATCTGCTGAAACTATTTGAAAAAATGACTTGAAAAATTTTTTTCCACCTGTGCTTACCTTCAGTGTGATGGAAACCTCAATTTTTTGAATGAGCAAACTATTTATTAAAAGAAAATAGGTCCAGAGTGCATACTGACTGCAAATACGAGTATCAGCAACAACGTTCCCTGTGACTGACAGTGGCTGCCAGCAGCACCACCTTAACCTAATTCTTTAATGGAAATTGAGGTTTTTCTGCAGTCAGGCATCACCCTCTCAAGACATTCTATAATATTTGTACTGTTACCCTCTCCAATAGCACTGCAAGAGCAGTGCCAGCAGGTGCTTGTCCACACTCTCATGGCTTGATCTCCTTCCCCTCGCTCCCCACCATGGATTGCTACTTTCTCCTGCTCCAGTGAAGCTTCTGGCCTGGATCTGGCTGATACAGAGCATGTGTGAACCAGTGCTGGGCCAAGCTAAAGCTTCCCAAGGTGATTTTGCCACATCCTATCTATGGGTACAGGTCTGCAGATGATCCTTTTGATGGGAGCCCTGGAAAATCACCACATCCTCCACCTGTACTGGTGTTTCCTCAATTCCCACGTTCTCCCCTCTTACTAAGGGGCTCCTCTCTGCTACTGGCTGCTTTTTGGAAATGCAAATTTAGGTAATGGACACATCACCCTGGGCTTACACAGCTAAAATCCCCAGTAAAGTGCTCAATCTTTAAGCTGGTTTCAGATTTTTTTTTTTTTTAATTTTTTTTTTCTCTTCCCTGGAAAAATCCTGCAGCATGTAGCCCTTATTACACTGTCTGCCCCAGACAGTTTGCTCACTTCAACTAATTGCCTGGAAATCATTTGTTTGATCCAAGACACATCTTTAAAGGGAGTTTCCACACACTATTCCTGGCATCTAATACAAAGTTACCAGTCATAATGAGAAGCAAAGCAATCATTAGCTCATCTTCTAGCTCAGCTATTCAGACTTTCTTTCTTTGCTGCAAGGGTCCAAATTTCTGAATATTTGGACAATTGCACCATGCTCCATAACTGTCTCCATTTGAGGGCAATTATATCATTTGGGTTTGGACACCTCACTGCACAGATTTCTGAATGTGCCTGGTCTACTAACAGTTCTGCTGGAGCCAGGATCCACCATCCCCATGCATTTCCCACATCCTGCTGCCCTTTCTGCAAGCAAACTTCTCCTATGGCTCTTTAACTCCCTAAACTAATGAAGTTTGGTTTCCTACACGTTTATCTCTCATCATTGTCTTTAGTGCCTGAGGATGAAGTTTCAGTAGAAGTACTTGATATAATTGGTCATTTATATGGGCTCTTCCCCCTTTCCTAAACCTTCAAGATTTAGATGAAAGCTAAGATGGAACCCACAGATGGACAAAAATGTAACAGTGTTGTAACCCTTTGGTCCCACAGGACCAAATTCCCACTAATTCCCACTGTGCTACCTCAGCCTGGCACAAAACCTCCACCAGACTGGGAGAAGATCCCACAGACACTGGTGACAGTCCTCCCTGACCTCCAAGAGTCTTGAATACAGCATCTTTCAGTGCTGGTGTGTAAGTGAACTGCTCTCACTAGGCACTGCACCACTGCAAATTGCTTTTATTTGACTAAATTTACATATTTTCCACCACTGTTTCAAAACAGAACTGGAGTCCCCCTCCCCTTCTTATATCCTCAACACAGATTGACTTGCTGTGCTCTTTTTCTTCAGTGGCTCTTAATCTTCAGTGGCTGATTCCCCTAAACTCCTGTACTGAGATTGAATGATGCTGAGTAAGAAGCTGTTCTTTGATTTTGCCTTTCTTTGAAGCTACTGGGTAATTTTTGCACCTGAAAGATTAGCATTACCCTTCCCAAAGGATTCCAGAGCATTAATAGACATATAGTAAAAAAAACCAAACCCCAAACATAGTTAAAACATGTTAGTATGTACCAAGTAGACTGGAGAAAGCTTCTAATGATAATTTGTTGCTGTTCCAAAACCAATGACCAATCCACAACATTTTTCTTGCAAACAGCCAACAAGAACAAAATGAAATTTCAAATTTTGAATGCTGGTGGGAATTTGCCTTGACATCAGCAAGACCAAGGACCAGCAGATTCACAATGTGGAGCAAACTCACTCTAAGCCATCCTGAAAACAAACAGTTGATTTTAACTGGTAAGTTTGAAGAACTTTAGTCTTAGCTGAAGAGATCTATAATCCACATATAAAGCTCACTGGTGAGCAGGCATTAAACACCACCAATCACAAAAAGTCCCCTCTCTACATGGTATCCAGCTCCCCACTTCTCTTGAAGTGTTCTGCACAGAAAAGCAGTGCTGCAATTAATAATTTTTCTCCTGGCAACGAATACATAATTAGATAATAAATGCATCTCAATCTTGGAGAGTAGAGGTGCCATCCACTCTGCACAGTGAAGGCTGGAAAGAAGCCAATTCACCTGTCATCAACTACATTCTCAATTACTTAAGTTTGTTAAAGAAAAAACCAGAAAAACCAGCCAGAAATGCAGCAATCTCTTTGGACAATGTCGTGCCACTTGCTCCTGTGCTGTCTATCCCCAGACTCAGAAGCAAGTGACTCTTTCCCTCCCCTCACCTAAGTTACTGCTTGGTGATGGGACAGAACACAACTCCTGTCATCACACCAGACCTGATGAAGTGTTAAAGTGACTGCGAGTGCTTGGGGCTGCTGTGGAGGCTGCACAGGGAGAGAAAGCAGTCCCAGGGCAGAGCCAAACCCACACCTGCCAAAAACCTCCCAGAAATGGGTGGTGGAAACTCGAGGCAGAGCCTGGGGCTTGCTGGTCCTCCTGGTTTTAGACCCTGATCATACAGAAATTCTCACGTGCTGAAAGGCATGAATACCAATGGTGTCCCCAAGGCCGAAGGAGCTTTTCACATGAATAGATTTTAAAAGAAAATGCAAGGATTTACAGGATTAGGGCCTGAAATTCTTGGCTTTATGTCTTTCAATAGAGTTGTACAGTGCCAGTTACACTCAAGAAATGCTATCACTTTAAGAGACCAAATGTTGTCAAATGCCAAGAACTTTGCTGGAGATGAGATTTGGGGTCTTCTTACTTGGCCAGCCTGATGAAAGAGGATTAAGCTCCAAATGAGCCAGATTGCAAATTGAGGTTATGAAGGTCAATGATCATTAATTTCTGGCTGCTGAAAATCGCTGTTTGCTCCTCTGGCTTTGACAATTTTTAACAATTATTGATATCTTGATCTGATCTAATATATAATAAATGCTTGTTCCTATACTCAGTTTACAGTACCAGACTTTAGCTTTTAGAAATAGCTTTCAAGGGGAGCAGCAGTACCTAATTGTTTCTGAGCATACTGTCTGTAGCCATATATGAGTTCAAGGCCACATCTCTGGAATCTTGAATAAATTATATAAAAAATGCACCAAGAGACACAAATATCAATGATTAATTGAATAAATACAACTTATTTCTCCTCACCAACAAGCCTAGTTTGGAAACATCCCAATGAACAACTCCCTGACCTCCCACCCCGAGTGTCATCTCTGCATCTTTTCCTCATCAATTACCCATGTGCCACCTTGCCAAGGGATTTTGCATCCAGACCAGGTAGAGGATTCAGCAAACAACTGTGGAGTCATCTCCCAGCCTTTCTTGTCTCTCTCTATGTGAAAGAGATGGCAACCATGTCATCAGTAATTAATATATTCATCCTGGATTAATAAAATTAAAATCTGCTAAAATTGAACTGGAAAGGAAAAGCCAGTATAAATCAGTGCACACTTGCAGAATTGCTTATTTTGGTCAGGCATAGAAAGATTAACGATCTCCCCTTTCTTACACTGCAATAGAAGTGTTTTTTTGGGCCTCCAATTTCTGGCAAGCAGACCCAAGGCAGGGGGAGAGAGGGGCATGTGAGAGTGTAGAAGGCACACAAGGTGCAAACTCCAGGAGTTAGGAAATGGGAGTTACAGAGCAAGATGGCCTATTTTTTGTACTCTTTAATGTGAGGCCTGTTTTTTTTAAACCTCTCAGCAGGAATAGCAAAGTTTTCCAAGGCATCACCTAGCAACAAAACCCAGAAAAACATTTGCAAAGCAGTTTTGCATCACTGCCATCCCTGGAAGAACTAACTTGTTGAAGGCTGAATTTGCTATGGAGAGGGATTGAATGCTCTGTTCTTATTCAGAGTGCTGAGATGTGCAGTCCTCTTTCACTGAGAACAGAAATTCATTAATGCACATACACACACACATTAAGTGCTGCTTTGGAGGTGTTCTCAGAGTTTGTGGACCACAGGGGTGTGGTTTCAACTGAAAACTGTGTGAAAACAAATTGAAACAATTTCTTCTTTTACGGGATGTAATTCCAAATTACAGATTGTGTTTACACACACTTTCTGTAGTACAATCAATATTTAATCTCAAAATCTATTCTTAAAAGCATTTAATTTCAAATTGAAACAATTTTGATGAGTAAAACCTCATTTCAGTAGCAGATCACCTTTGCAAGATATGAAGTCATGGTGGGCAGCCTGGCTTAATACACTATGTATTTTTTGAGAGTAATTAATTTCCATCAGCACATTTGAAAAACGCTCCCCCATATATTTGTTGAAAAATCATCTTTTCCTTGTAAGATTCCTTTTTTTGCCTTCCCACTGAACTCAAGGACATGTCACGATGCTGAGGTTTTTAACTGCGAAGCCCAGTAGGAGCAGGACTCTACAGGAGCTGCTACAAAGGTTCTGCCCACACAGTGCCAACCTGAGCTTTCTGAGACACCCTCCAGCGTGCCCAGAGCACCCTCCCAGCCATTTCCTCAGCCTGCAGAGGCACCAGCTCAGAGCCCAGTGACAATCTGACCACACCAGTGCAGCGTTAGGTGTTGTGAGTGAGCCCAGGTTCACCAGTTCAGTCGCACCTCTGTGCTGACTGGTGCTTCTGGTTTTCATTAGCACCACCTCTAAAGTTTCTGTACCATGCTGCACTGCACTGTGTAAGCAAACAATGAATTTATGTTTCCACATTTAATGGGCAGAAAAGGTATAGATATTATCGGACCAGGAAAAATACCATAAAACTGAAGTTACTCAGGGATATTACCTAACATTTATACATTATCTTCCCCTACTACTGTCACAGTGGGAATACTGCTAATGAGCCAGCCCTATGGCTACTGTGTACATGGACCGAAGAGCTGAACAGAGTAGTCACATTAAATTCAGTATGGCTTTCAACCTCAAAATCTTCCCATTTTAAGTTGTAGATACACTTTTGAGAGGCATTAGTTGTTCTCCTTAATCACTTTAGACCAGGGTCTGCAGAAAGAAGAAGAATTTGCTGGAGGATATGGATTTCACCTTGCAGTGGTTATACATAACCACTGTGCAGCTTTGCAAAAGGGTTTAGTGCAGGCTTGGTTACATCCCTTGTGACTGTGGGATTTTTACACAGCTTCCAAATATTCCCTGGGATGTTTGTCGTTATTACAGCTCTGCTGCTTTTCCAGCTCTCACCAGAGAGTGAAAAACATTTGGACTTCCACAGGACTTCCAGTGAACAACTCACTCATGAGCATTCCCATTATTAGAAATGTTTGCCAAGACAGAGCCTGTTCTGTCTTTCTTTTGCTGCTAAATAAATGGTTAAACACGGAGCTCTTAAAATCTTCCCAAAGTGCTCCCAGGCCTTGGGGAGCAAGGATGTAATCTCAGGTTTGTGACCCACCCAGGGGGGGTTAAGTGCTGCTGCACAGCTGGTTCAGAGGAGCTGCTGCTCCTTTGCTCCCAGCTTTGTGCACTGCAGTCCCTGGGGTTTCAGGCACAGCAACCCAGAGCAGCAGAGGGAAGGATCAGGCCCTGCAGCCCTCGGTCTGTCCTTCTGCTTTGTCAGACCTGGTTCCTTGCACAGCCAATGCCCGAACTTGCAAGCATAAGAGGGAGGACTGACCCTTCGAGTCCTCATTTCTCTCATTTGATCTCAGGGAACCTTTCATCCTGCCACCGCTTCCTCTTGTGTTGTGTCTCATCTTTTTAACATCTCTGTGTAACCTCGACTCGGTCCCCATTCACAAGGCGAGCGAGGGCAAACGCAATCTATGGAGGGGTTGCTTTCCCCTCCCGAATCATCTTCAGCTTTACCCCTCTCTGTTCCTCTTGCTCTGATTTTTCACCTTCATTTTTCTTCCAAACTGGCACCAGGTGGACAGTGGTTGTTAGGCTGGGATGGGAAGATGGGCCTGTCTCAAAAGTCAGCATTTCTGGGGAGCATACTCTGCTGTCACTCACAGGCTGCTGGATGAGTTGTCCTGTTGATAGTCCCTCACCAGCAGCAGGTGAAAGAGAAGACAACACGTGACAAATAGCACACCTGCACTTTCTGTGCTTTCTACCCCACACCAACTTAAGATCAGAAGTCAGCTTTTTAACATGTTACTAAACACAGCCTTCAGGCAGAGATGTGTCTGCAGCGTGATGCTCACTCAGAGGAGCACATTTCAGAGAGGTCAGAGCTGTCTAACAATTACAGTAAGGGTCTGGCCTTGGCTACTATTACTTTTCTTTAATGTCTTCTTGCAAAATAGGGATAATATTTTCTAGTGATATTCTTCAAGACTCCTATGCAGCAGAATTCTCTTCAGAATCATCATCACAAAGCAGGATTTGGTGATCTGCGTGCTGTGCTGGAGACAACTGTACATTTCAGGCAGAATTCATACCTTCAATTTCTGTCCAAATCACAATGAAAAACTCTTGCCCTTGCTTCATGTGGTGCATGTGAGCTGTTGCCCAGGTCAGCTGCAGCACTGGGCCTGTTTGCCTCCTTTAGTCTCTATGCATTGCTTCACATTAATAAATTCCCATTTTCTTGTATATTAATATATTCAGAATGACAATTGACATAGCTGCCAGCTGCTTCATATTGAGGCAGAACCACAAGCAGCAGCATTTTAGGGCCATATTAACAGCTTATTATAATAAAGATGCTATCTTGGAGCCCTCATTAATGTCAGTATTGCAGCTGTACATACTGCAAGTAGATGCATCATCATGATATAAAATGTGTGTACAGCAGATGGAAACAAGATAAGGTGTAATCAGAGCTGTAATCTTAAATATGTAGTCTGCTGCTCAGTGAAGCCAGCAGAATTCCTGAAATATTTGTGGCCAGAAGAATATAAGCATTTTAAGAAAAGCTTATTAAGAACACACAAACTACACATATATGATCATTACTAGACTGAAACAGAGAAGTGCTAAATAAATTTGTAGAAAAAAGCAGGAACTGTCTGCAGCTATATCTGTTCTGCATGTAGAAAACAGCAGGAAGATGCCACTGTCTTACTGGGATGCTGGCATTGGACTAGAAATAAGGATGGGACATGGCACCTATCAAAAATAAACATTTTTGCAGCACGAGTGTGGTACATTCCAGAGCGTGTAACACACTGACTGTGATTAATGAATACAGAGTTGGTTGAGAAATGCCATGTTAAACTTACTCTAACATTAGAAAACAGTGGAGAGAGACAAAGAGACAAGCAGCACACTGAGCTATTGCTCCATCAGTCCCTGACACTTATGAGTCAGCTTTCCCCAAGGTCTTCTGCAAGGTGAGGTCCCTGGGAGGCAGTAGGCTTGCCTGAAAAATGGGCATTATGTTGAGTCTCTTTCTTCCACTCTTTTTGTTGGAATTTGTTTTCAAAACTCACTACTAAGTAAGAACCCTGGAATGTTAGTCTCACCAGGAAATTTGGTTCAAATTGACTCATAATTTCAATTATTGATGGTGGGGAATGAATGGTGTCCAGGTCTCACTAAACAAAATTTTTTTAGGAAACCAAAATGTACGGAGGTTGGTTCAAGAGCAATCCCAGAAAAATAAAGCAACAGTTTGTTCGGTATTTTAATAACATATAATTAGTGCCAAGGCCATAATTCACACCAGTGTACATATTCGTCTATTTAACACAGCTGAAGAGTTAGAAAATCTGTCTGGGCGATATTTTCGGGCTTTAAAGGAGAGGGTAGAAAGATTATCGGGCAGACTCAAAGATATTTTTTAAATGAAGTTATTAATGAATTTTTTGACTGTAAGTGAAATTTTCAGTTAAAACTTCTGTTAAGAGTAATCACATATTTATCTTCTATAGCTCAAAACCATCTTTGAGATGGGGTCAATTTTTAAGGGAGAAATACCAATTAGCAGGAAACCTTTAGCAAGATGCATAGAAAAAGTAAAATGTAGAACATGGTCTGAACTGCAGAGTTAGTTTTTTAAAATATTGATTTAAAGATTTTTACCAACAACCTGGGTCATGATATACAATTCTCACTGATAAGGTTTCAGCAGACATCACCAAGATTGGTTACTATTACAGAGCTGAATCTCCTGGTCAAACGATTGTGATTCAGCGTGGCTGCATTTAATACAGCCAAATGCAAGGTGATACATCTGGGAACCTGGAGGGCAGATTACAGCTGTAAGATGGAAGATTCTGTCTTGGAAAAACGTGACCCTGAGCGAGACTGAAAAAGTCAGTGGAGATAACAGCTTCAACATGAGCTCTCAATGCAAAGCTGCAGCTCAAAGGGCAGGTGTGTCCTCTTAGGGTGTGAGAAGGGAGGTATCGAGTTAGAGCTGGGGAAGTGATCCTGCCTCAGTGGGGAGCTACTCTGAGATCACAACAGCAAAACAGTGTCTGCTGGGAGGTCCACTTGTATACCTGAAAACAGGGGAGGGAGTTTAGGTGGGAATCACAGAAATGATACAGGAGATAGAGGACCAGGCCTATGGGGGAAGAAGATCTATGGAGTTTGGTACACTCAGGTGCTTCAGGAGGAGTTTAGGAGGAGACCTGGCCATTGCAAATGTTGAATGAAGAGGTTTTCAGAGGGAGCAGGCAATTTCTGCTCCCAGAACTCATTTTAGCAATAAATGTTGCCATAAAAGCATAGCAGAGCCTTCTGTGTTGGAAGGGAAGACAGTGCTAGCAGCACCTCCTGGGAAGCCATTTCACCTGATAAAATTCCACACTGGCACATGCTGTCAGTTTTATCTGGGCTCCACATAGCAGCAGAATTTTTACTTTGCTACAGAGAAAGAATGTGAAAAGAAAAAGTACCACACTGCCATACCCAAACTTTTGTCATCTGGCCTTCAATTGGCTGCTAAGGAGGCCAGGTCTGCAGAATAGAATGCTCTTAGCTGTAGAAAAATTAGTATTTTATCTTTTTAGTATTTTTGTTAGCATTATAATTCAGTGACCTAGTCTGTCCTTAGTTATATGTATATATATAACTACATGTACATACAGTAACATACCAGGTACAGGGAAATTATTCTAGTGGTGCAAATCTCTTTGTTATAGTCCTAGACCCACACATATGGGTGGTGTGTGGGAATATTCCATTGATTTCCAACAGAAAAACAGGCTGTGAAGACCATGCTGATATCAGTGACTTTCCCTCTCAACTATCTCTCCTAAGCTTTAAATTCAGAAATTACCTGGCTTTATAAGAAGATGCTGAGCTAACTCAGTTTCTGTCTCTGTGAGGATCTACTTAATTTCTAGAGAAGTCAGGGTGGTTCAGGGGACATTTGCAGTAGTTGACATGACTTCCTCAAACAAAGACACAGAAGCATGTGCTGCACATAGTAGTCACTGTTTGAGTTTCTGCTAAGTGATGCTCCCAGCTCTGCTGAATGATGTGCAGCTAATCCCCAAATACCTGCAGTGGTGTGGATAACCCCACCCACTACCTGCCTGAAAAAAAAGATATCCTATGTCAGGTGTTCCTCCTCTAGTAATACCTGGCAGCAAACATAACCCAGACATTGTTTCCTGACAAGCTATACATGATATGTCACGTTGCACTGTGAGGGAAGAGACATTTTTCCATGTTTACCACCCACTGTTAAACTTGCATGAAGAAATACTGTCTCCTGAGTTTGCTTGGCAAAGAGAAGGTCCTCAGACCTTGCAGTCGTTTAGGCTGTCCAAACATTTTAGGAAAGCTGGTGACTGCTCCCTTAGAAAAGCAGGTTGGAGGCTTTCAAAATAACCCTGTCACATAAAAATATTTTCCTTCAAGTTCTAGGAGTTGAAGGGATTCCTTCCTGGCCTCCCATAAATATTGTTTTCACAGCCTGGCAGGGCAGCACTGATGGTCTGGAGTTAACTCCCTAATGCCAAGTGCCTCCAGCTCCCTGGCACATCCAGGCTTTGCTAGTGCAGACATGAGCTCCAAGCCCACTGTCCCTGTCACAACTGAGTGACAGAATTCAGCAGGTCACATTCTACACTCCCAGCTCTGAGATGGGGTATTTTGGGTACCTGAAAATTGCATCTACTGGAGGTGCTGAGCTGCATTCACCCAGTGACTCTTGCCATGTTGGTGCTTCACAAAATTGCTGCAATTTTGCAGACTGGCTCACTCAGCAGAGTTATCCACATTTCTGTGAAAACCCTGCAAGGATGTCACAGAATATGTTCATAAATTGCTGTTGACTTCAGATTAAGGAAAACGAATGCTTGGGTTTGGAAACTGAATTGCTTTTCTCTGTTTTACTCAGTGGCAAAGGCAGAATAAAGACAGCTGAAATGCCAGTTTTGGGGGGCATAACCTCCATTTTTGCTTAGCCAAAATCGAGAACAGAGCTGAAATCAAAGGTAGAATAATATTTGGCTGCTCTGAGGAGAGTTGCTGAACATCTCAAGCATTGAAGAGTTGTGTTTTGATGGCATCAACAGAAGGCTCATGAAATCCCTACAGTTACATCTATTTGCTTTCCTGGGAAGAGAACTTGGAGTGCTCAGGGAGGCTTGGGGGAAGTCAAGGCCCAACAACAGATTACATCCAAGAAGGGAATATTATGAAGGAAATATCTACAATTTTTTATCCCCTCTTTCTGTTGCCAAGGAACATCAGACCAAGCTACACAGGAACCTTCCCTGGATCTATTTCTTGTAATAATCCTAATTGCAGCTCAGTTGGTGTGTGCAAAAATCCTTCTCCCCATTTAGCAAAATGAAAGGTTCCATCAGAGAGAGCACATCTGCATGTGCTAAAAATGGAAATGCAAGAGCAATGCAAAATCTATTAAACAAATATTTTATTTTTTGGGGGGGAGGGGCAGGAATCTAAAAGTGCCAGGGATGAACCACATAAAAATGAAGCAAGATGAAAGCCTGCATCAGAAGTTTTCCTTGCCAAAGAGGTGTGCACAATAGTTGAAAGTACATATTATCCTGCATTGTTGTACTGTAGATCTGACATTATAAAAAGTCTCCTTTAACTATTTGATCTGAAAGAAGATACTACACATGGTTCAGGCTTGCACTAATATGGAAATGCAAAAATACCCATACAAGTCCAATGAGAGGCTCTGGGGGGAAAAAGAAATAAAAATGAAAGCCGTATTTCACTAAATCTCTTTCCTATCAGTCATCCTTGAAGCTGTCAATCAGTCCCTCCAGCTGTACATGACTGACATGTGCAATGGGCAGGGCTTTCAGAGCAGTAATTTTGAAAGTCCCTCAAACCATCCAGCCCTCCAAGCACTAAGCAAATTCCACAAGAGAAAAGGCTGGGTACAAGTGAGGTGACTTGAGCTGCACCTTGACACCAAGAGCCATCCCTCCCTCTCCAGACTTGCAGGCTGCTATTTCATGTCCACATGTTGCCAGATATAGGGAAAATCCTCTTTCTGCTGCATTACTTGCAGTTTTGTTAGTGGTGCCATTATTCTCAATGTCAGTAAGATTGATTTCTGCCGTTCCGAACTGATCTGCACTGAAAAAAATCACTCATCTTTAAAAGACACAGAGGGTCCTGTTTCTGCAGAGAAAAGAAACCCTTAGAGAAAAGGAGACTGGAAAGTTCAGAATTCCAGTACCTTGATTCCCAATGAGTTTAAATATTTAGGAAACAGAAACAAATGCTGTCATCCCTTAATTGCACATATAGCAATGCTCACGGTAACATTCTTAGCATTTTTCCAGTTATTTCTTTTCAAATGAAAACTGCCAGAACCTACTGAAGTCTTTAGGGACCACCTTTGCCTTTCACAATCCTTACCTGCCTCGCCACACCAAGCACCATGTCCCATATCAGCAAGAATCAGATTTGTGGCTGATATGAATCAGGTTCTGTAAGAGCACAAGGTACCATTTAGCCTGAAATGTTTAAAGAGTTGAACTGCTACATGCAGGTAACTCAGTATATCAGAGGCACATCATGTAGGTTGATCTGTCTGTCACATATTTTGGATACCTTCATTTACTCCACAGTTCATTCAAAAAGTGTGGTTGCCTTAGAAACCACAAAAGTGCAGAATAATTCTAAGATAAACCCAACTGATAGAATCACTCAGCAGTGGCTCAGAAGTACACAGCCTTTCCATACATTCAAAAAGACATACTGCATTAGAAGCAGGAGAGAAGGATTATTTCCTCATTAAAAGATAGGGGTGTAGAGAAGTGGCTGATTACCCAATAGAGGATGACAGATCCCAGGATCGTGTTACGTGCTCAGGCAGCCTTAGCCTGGGAAATGCCCCTGGTCATCAGGGTAATCCTGTGGGAAAGGAGGAGGCTGAAGAGGATGGGGAGAGCTCAGAGGCAGAGCAGGAGTCATCTTCTGGGCCACAATTGCCCTGCAGCTCTGGGAGGATGAAGAAAAGGAACATGCAGGTCTCCATTTCCAGATGTTCCCTACAGAACAGGCTCCCTCTGCCTCCTTCTCCTGGAGCCATTTCCCCATCCATGTGAAGCATTTCAGTTGGGAAGCCAAAACTGCTCCCCTTCCTACTCCCTCTTTTCTCAGTGCTGAAATGCTGAAACTTGTCTGCACCAAGGTGATGATTTCCTATCTGAAGGACATAAAGTGAGCTCCTGAATGGAATGTGATCTTTTCCAGCTAGTAAAAGTTTTATAACCAAGGACAAGAAAACCCTATAAAAATAAAATGAAATAAAATCAGGCACCTCAGCTGGTGTAAATCAGCACTGCCTAACTCCAGTGGAGCTTGCCTTAGGCAGGGGTGGAAGTTTTGAGGTATTTCCAGTACATGGATGGCAGGTTTATTGGAAGTCATTAAAATTCAAGCCTTATTTTAAAAAAGAAAAAAAAACAGGGGGAAAAAAAAAGTGTAAATATTCTAGACTACCCTCAGGACCATCCTCCATCAAGATCCCCTCACTCAATCACTGGAAATGCTTAGCTAGGGACACTGACAGCACAGAGTTTTGGTTTATTTGAGTATCTTAACAAAATAATTTACACCCACCATAGCTAATCCCTATGGGTTTAGTATGAATAAATTGAAAGCCTCATTACTGATCCCCTTTCTGTATTACTTCTTCCCATTTGTCTCACGTGCTTGCCTTCAGCTGGCAGAACACACTGGTGGCAGGTATGACTGGGATATCATACTTGAGGCAAGATGCTAAAGAGTTGCCCTTGGAAGGGGCTGAGGGTCCCCAGTTTTTCTTCATTTAATGGCTTGGGAACTCCATGATTTTGCTCTGGTGCCACAGTGCCTGAACAGCCCTCAGAGTCTATGCTATGTGCTGGATCACACCCACGGCCTCTCCAGTAGTTTCATCAAAGAGAAAAATTCACCAACTTACTGACACAGATGACTAGGAAAAAAATTGGTTTTGTTGTTCCTTGGTTCTTGAATTGCAGCACATTGCTGGCCCTGATGTTGAGAGGCAGCAGGGGTGGGGGAAGATCAGGAGCAGGGCACTGTAGCCACTAGACACGCAAAAGCTGATTTATTTCTCTAACAGTTGCTGCAGTTTGGGTCCTGCTTTAACCAGCCAGAGAAGAAATCCAACACCATATATGAGAGCAAAGTGACAGCTCGTCCATCATGGCTTGAAGCCTGCACATCCCTGCCTGTCCTCAGTGATTTGCTAACTGAGGTGAGTTTTTTGACCCAACATTCAGTTTTACTGGACACTAGAACAGAGATCCCTATGATCCCTTAAGAACTAAGCAGCAAAAGAACCTCTGCAGATGCTCAGCTCTATTTGACTCCTAATGACAGTAACTTGCTTGGCTGTTACGAACATTAAGCCTTGAATAAGTACAGAAAAGTCAAAGAAATACATATAGGCAAAGGAGCCACTTGTAAAAAAAGGTTGAGAGAATTCAAACAGTCCTTTATTTAATATAAACAAAGAAGCTGATCCTTCCCTCCCCCAGAAAATAGAGAAGTAGAATACAAAAACCCAAGAATGCCAAGTAGGGGAGAGAAAAAAAAAAAGTCAGATCACCAAGGTAAATGATTGACTATGTGCTATTCACTTCACAGGATGATGACACCAAGTTTTGTGTGTGGATCCTCCCCATCTGAGACAGCCTCTTCACCAAAGATCCCAAAGCCTCCTGCACTCATTTCACATCCCTGACCTGCTGCCAGTGCTGAGGAAAAGAGCCATGCAGCTTTACACTCAGAGAAACAGTCTTCATGAAGTATGACCAAAACAGCAAGGCTGAAAAAACAATCATTAGGAAAGGGCTGGAGAGCAAGAAATACTCCCTAGAAGGGAGATGGTTTGGCAGGATAAAAGATGTCATGGATCCACTTATATATGAAGTCCTTCTGCCAATCAGATAGTGTCTAGAGGGGCAGCTTGCCCCTCTGTGGGAATCTAATTTCAGACACAAGATCACTGGATTTCCTTTTTCCTCAGAGCAGGCTGTATCTGCAGATCAAAGCCCTGCCAGGAGCTGGTGTATTGTATATTCTCACTTGGATGGAATTGTAGCTCCCCTGAATGCAAACATGGCAAGAGGAGAATACATCCTTTATGTGACATTTCCCATGTTTTTCTGACCACTCATATTGCTGGCCAGAAGAAACAGATTTAAAGGGCAGATTTAGTCAAATTCTGCTCTTTGTGCCTCTTCTCTGCTATTGTGGTGCTTTATTAAGGGTGATGAGGGATCTACCCCACCCACCCCAGTCATCCTCCAGAGCAGGTAATATATAACTCCATTCATTGTGATGCTAACGACTTCTATTTAGCTGTATTTAACTGGATATCATGACTCCACGAGATGACCTTTCACTCCTGGGAAGTAGTTTTAAATTTGATCCACAGCAAAGGAAAATCCCTCCAATTCATTGGCTGTGAAAGGTCACAAGTGAAATGTGTTTTGATGGTATCTGCTTGTGGTTCAGTTCTCAGTATACCTGAGCATCAAGCTGGTCTGAATCAGCTTTTGTGCTGGCAGTCTGAGTAGCAGGCACCCTGAGAAAGCACTGTGGAAAAGGCAGCCAAGCCTCTGGCAGTGCCAGTTGGTGTAGGCAGTGCTTGGAGAGGAGATGCCCCATTGAACCCAAGGCATGTGCCTTGGATGAAACAGAGGGGCTACTTGGCTGTTTTTTTATGGAAATAATAAAAAGTGCAAGTAATATTCAATACTAGATACAAGCACACAAAAATCTCATATAAGCATCAGAAAGTGATGCCACAAAATACACTCATAAATGTGACTTCCAGGACGAAAATGGATAGAGAGAAAAGGAAAGGACTAAAATTGTGTTAACACTGTGGTGTTAAAACTTCACTGGCACCTCTTCTCCCCTTGGCTAGCAAGTCCATGCAAGCCATTCAGCTCAGAATTTCAAAATAAAAGACTGTCAAAAAAATTCATCTTGTCTTTCCTCCCTCCTTTGTGGCCATTCCCCATGAAGTGTAGGGGCTTGTTTAGCTCTTCTCATCAAAAACTGCTTGGCACTGTGGTATGGTGTACCATATACAGAGTGGGAAGGAGTGTTGGTTTTACTAATTTCTCATTACTTAATGTTGGCATTATATTAAAAACTGGAGCTATCAATCAAAAAAACCCCAATCAAACAAGCAAGACACCTCACCAAAGCAGTAAGAAGATTATCCTTCTCGAAGCTTTCAGTTACATGGGAGAGGGCTAAGAACTGTAAATTCACTTTTACACCCAGAATAAGGGAGACACAGGTGGCTGAAGAGAATTCTTCTCACACCAACTTGAGGCAAAGCTCAGATCCCAACTTGGACACTCCCCACATGATTCAGCCTTCCAAATCCTAACAAGTGTATCAGAGACCAGGACTTAAAAAATGATAAAAAAAGCACCAGGACCAACATTACAATGGGAAAGCTTAGTCACAAAGTTGTGGCAGAAAAGCAACTGGTTTATGGTGGCTCTGGTCAGATTTGTAGAGCAGTGAGCTATTGCTAAGGCACTAAATACTCCAAGGAGTACCCTGAAAGTCAGTCTGAAAAACAACCTGAAAAGACCTTTCCCTTTTCTAAAATCTTAGAACATTTGAAAAACCCTGTTCAAACTAGGTTTGAGATCACATTAGCCAACATAAGGAAAAAGAACAGCGTTTACACCTGCCTAGACATGTCCGATCTATAAAAGAAACCAAACCAGGCACAAAAAGTGAATATTGTCAGTAACTGACTCCCCTGCTGATTTCTGACTGTGACAGTATAGGAAAAACAATCAAGTGAATGCCAAGGCTGCCAGAGACAACGAGCAGCCTCAGGGTTCAGAATCAGAGGCATTGCTGCCATCAGGACGGTGATGCTGTCTCAGGAGGATGGTGAGTGACCAACCTCTGCTGCCATCAGCACGAGGATGTCTCCTTCCTAAGGGAGCAGTGACAGCTGCATGGAGCATTATTTAAATACTATTAAAAGTATTTGAAGTGCAGAAACTTAAAGGCAAAAACAACTGTGTGAGTAACAAACCCATTAGTTTGTCTCACCTAGTGCCAAATCCTTTCATTCACAGCATGCTCAAGGCTTCCCCACAATACACTCAGCTCCCTGTGAGGTCTCTGGGCTCATCCAAGCAAAGAGGACAGCCAGGAGTTACCAGAGAAGATAGTCCTGCATCATACACCAGAGAGTTCTGTATCCACCATGTGTAAGAGCTACATCCAGAGCACACTGCAGAGTTAACTCATGGCCAGAGGGTGACTGGCACCCAGCACAGGAGAACTGGGACAGGCAAAAATAAGGATGCAATTTGTGTTCTCAGTCAGATCAAATTCAAAGTGACTCTGACCTGCAGCTTTGGTACAACACCGGGACAAAGAAGCATGGACTATATTCCTACCTTGACACCTCCACTGTGGAAGAAGAAGGAGCAGTGCACAGCAGAACAACTGCAGCTGAGAGCTCTCAAGAATCTCAAGTTCAGCCAAGTTTCAGGTTTTTTTAGTGCTGTAAAAAAAACAAAACCCAACCCCAAAATAACACCAACCAACAAAACCTCCTACACAAAACAAAGGCACAAGGCCTAGTCCAAGTGCGACCATGCCTTTGTGTTACAGTCAGAATAAAAAAGAACCTGGACCACTCAGCCCTTGAATTTTCTGACCTAAAAAGCAGAAGAAATACACAGGGTGGTGAGTTAATAAAACACACCTGCAATAACTCCTTTTGGAAACATGCCTCAGCTGAGGCACCTGGCTTCACTCCCAACACTTAGAAACAATCCCCAAGTGTCAGTGACTGCTGTTTAACAGACAGCACCATTTCCAGGGGGTCCTAAGAAAACCTGAACTGACAGATTTCTTTTTTTGAAACACTGTAATAACTTATAAAGCTGTCAAAGTGGGGTTTTATTATTATTATTTAAAACATGCTCCTATGTAAGTCCTTGTATGACAAATTTTAGTCAGCAGGTAATCTTTAAAGTCAAGACTCAAGATAAACCCCAGAAAGCTGGAAATTTATAGAAGCTCTGACACAGCTTTAATTAGAGGTTTGTAACCAGGTACAGGTAATGTACTAAAACGTTGTTGGTTTGAGGCTCTTTGCTGTTAAAACATCACTAACACCTCTGGTATATTGTTCATAAAATGCTTTTTCGTATTGAACAGATACGTCTTCCTGATACAGAGTTGAAAAGCACAATCATCCCAATGAGTCCTTATCTGCCTCTTGTGCCTTCATTTCCCTTTGCTCTTAAACAGTACTGTAAGTTCATTAAGAGCTGGAGTTCTTACTTCTGAGAGGAAAGTTAAAATACAAAATAGAGTTGTGACTAACAAAACTACTTTTTGACCAGTTTAGACATAAATGGTCAATTCCAGAAGGGCCTGTGGATCCAACTAAACTTCAAGCTGCCTTTGCCTTGTGATCTTACTTTGACCCTTCCCTGCTGAATAAATAAAATTATGTACTCTGCAATTACAAGCTGTTGCTGAGGTTCCTGTTTCAAATGTTCCTGTCATTGCTGCTTTTTCACAGCTTTTTAATTCCTTACTGCTCCATCTCAGCTGTTTCTACAGACCTGCACAAACCATTCTGATTAATCTCACCTTTCCCTGGGAATAGATTTTTGTGTAATTCTTTCACAGTGAGTTCCAAATCTTGTCTCACTTATGATGTATAACTATCATAATGGAAGGCCTATATGATGTATAACTATCATAATGGAAGGCCTAGTCTGGCTTAGGTTATAGCTTAAGAAATAGCCAGTTGTAGATAAAACAAAAAAAAGTGCTTTCTTTGTTGTTTATCTTTAGGGGAGCTTTCATAATCCCTAAAGATGTACTTTGTTTTCACTTCTGTCAAGTACTTTAATTTCCCCATTTAATTTTAAACCCCAAAGTCTAAATAGAATAACTGAAGGAGAAATGCTGAATTCTTAAGACATACCTAGCATGTAATGTAGTGCAGAGCTATCTGAATCAGCATTAGATCATCTGATCTAGATGTCAGAAATTATGTACACACCAGGGCCACTGGCACCTGAGCTACCTCTAGGATCACTGACACATCTCAGAATTTTCTTCTCTGTGCTTCACAGCCATCCTGAGCTGCAGCCTCATCCCTGCAAGGTGCTGAGCATCACAACACTGAACAACTTCAAGAGGAACTGAAGGGGCTCAGCACCCTCCTGGGTTGAGCACAGGCTGAGTGATGTTGTGGGTGGATGCTTCCTGAAGTGCAGTTAAATTCACTGAGGCTTGGGTTTTCTGCCAAATAAACCCCAGCTGAGGAAGTTATGCCTGCCCAGAGGCTTTCTTCAGTGTACATGCTCTACTTAAAAAAAAATAATTCTACTGTAAGTTTTGTGTTCATAAACTGATGTTCTCCTTTTTCTTCCTCTTCTGCCCTCTCTGACTTCTGCCCTCGCTCCTCAGCTGCCAAGAAAGTGCCCCTTTGTGTGCGGAAATGCCCAGCAGTTCACAGAAGTTAACTAGAAAAGACACATTCAGCCACTTTCTGTCAAAATGCCTTGACACTCACTTTCTGTCCAAAAGACCCTTTTGCTTTGGAAAGGCCCCCATTGAACACCTCCCCCCTTTCACCTCCCTCTTGAACTTACCCTGCAACAACAATGCAAAATAAATAAGCAAAAGAGGCACCCTTCTCCCCTGCCCCCAGCCTTTGCTGCAGTATTTTGTTGTTGCCATCTTCACTATTATTTTTATGCAAGACACTCGCAAAGTCCAGACTGGTGCAAAACTGCTGCTGCTTGGTGTTACATTCACAAAAATTCTGTTCCTCTTTCATGGCATTTTGCTTTTTTCTTGGTGTTGTTTTTATGTGGGTTTTTTTGGCTGTGGAAAGAGATCCCCCCGTGCATGAGCCCCTCTGGGTGTGTGTTGGAGGGAGGGACCATGTCACACTCTGCACCGAGAGCTCTCACAGAACAGAAACTCAAGGCTGCTCCTTTGGTTTGAAAACGAGTAGCAGATGGATTATCTCAAAATCAAGCCACAGCTCTGGAAGACCTCATCGTTTTGACCAAGGTTTCAGAGTCCTTTGGATGCCCATCTCTGCTCAAAGATACTCAGTGTCTGGTGTGACTCCTATTAAGCTGGGATATGTTAAGACAAGTGCTAATGGCACTGTTTAACCAAACCTTAGCTTTTTTTTCTGTTTAAAACTTCCTGAGACAGGCCCAGGACCAGGTCCTGCAATGGGTAAAACAAACTTATTAACTCAGATCCCAAGTTAATAGGCAAATTTATTTCTGGATCCAGTTTGGCCAGAAATTGAGGGGCTCTGCCCACTGTATATCATCTGGTTAGAAATTACTGGAGGTTTTACACAAGGATAGGCTCTTTGGAAGTTGTAGCTATGTATTTTTAATACTGTCAATAAACTACTTCCTTGAGACACAGAAGGGCAATAATGGGAGCTGTTAACAAAGTGTGAAAAGAAACGGGCAAGCAAAGGTTAATCACATGGCTGTCCACTAATGACCTCTCCAGCCCCGAGTTTAAACCCTCCGCTACTTGTAAAGACCAATCACGTGAATAATTTCCTGTCTGAGGTAGTCTTTATGGTTAAGAATAAAAGCTGAGCTTATTGTGAAAAGAAAGTGCTCAGCAGGGGAGAAGGTTATTATTTTTAAGCTGATCTAAACACCTGGGTTTCTCAGTAGACCCTATTAAACTTCCTCCATTATGTCTAAAGATTTCAATCATTCCTACCACAGTAGTAAATTAGTGTATTACTGCTTAAAGCAGATAAGCCCTAGTGATGGGGACATCCTAAGCTGATGCTGCTCACCCACCCTGAAGAGAGGCCTATGCAGCCGGCTCCTTCACCATAAATAAGGCAACAAGGCCTGATGCCATCCCAGAATATCGTCCCCTTTAGTGTGCTGAGGTGTGAGAGGAGCATTGACTCCTGCTGCTGGCAGGGCCACGGCACAGACCCGGCCTGGGGCATGGGAAGGTTGTGCCTGCAGCTGTATGGCATGGGAAAGCTCTGCAAAACCTTCCATCTCTTCTAGATACAGTGACAGCCAGAAGGAAAGCAAGAATACAGCAATGTGAGATACCCCTGCTTGAAGGTTTAGCTTTTGTAGCAAAAGGATTTCTCTGAGTGAGAAAAAATAATGCTGTCCTGGCCAGTAGCTCTCTGCCCTCACTCCATCTTTCTTTTCTCACCCCCACATTTTTCATGAAACTTGTTCTCTTGGAGTTATGATTCTGGAAAATGCCTGGAGATCAGACTGTGCACAGAGGGAGTACACAGCCTCCCTTCCTCCCATCACAGCTTGCCGCTGCTGGGATCCCCACAGCTCTCCAGCACACCCCAAAGCTGCCCCGAGCAGAGCTCCTTTGCAAGGGTAGCAGAACCCAAGCCCTGGCCAAGCAGCCCTCCTGAGGCTTCACACAACGTGCCTGCTGTCCTGACTGTGGTTTGTTTATGGGCTTGTATATAAAGAGTGCCAGATTCTCAGCCAAGTCCCATTTATCTCTGCGTAAACTCCACCTATGTCATTTATTTCAGTCCTGATTTACACACATCAAACAAAATACCTGCAAATCTTTTCCCTTCTCAACTTCCCCAAAACGTCTCACCTGGCACTTTTAATCCAAGACAGTCTGCAAGAGTTGTAAAATGAGTGTGAAATTTTAACTCAGGTCAACATAAAGTGCCCACCTTACAGTCTCTGGAGGGAATGATATTATACCTTATTAACCTGCTGAAAATGCTGCCTAGGAACTGTTTGATATTGCATGGGTGGTGGTGGCACTGCTTTTTCTACTTAATAAATAGAGTCCTTGAGTTTTCCAAGGGCACACAAGAGAGAAACTCTTCTGTTCTGTAAACAACTGTGTGTCCAGTTTCCATGCACGGATACCCAATTTGTGCATGCAACTGTAGTTATTGTGCATTCAAAGGGGGCACACCACTAGTCACGGGCCTGGGCTTCTTGCCAGTTTAAAAGTCAGCCCTTCTGTATGTAGAAAGAGAAAGCAGTATCCAATAGAAACAGTGCTCTGCATGCACTCACAGCTCTTATTCAAGGCTCTCAGAACAATGTCTAACTGTTAATCTTCCCAACACCGCCGTGAGGCAGGGAATATTTTATCTACATTTTACAGTCAGAGGAAACTGAGGTTAAGTGACTTGCCCAAGGTCAAAAGACAGATTTAATGACAGGCTCAGGATCTAGCCATGAGAATATGCTGCCCTGACACTGCCTGCTACACCTTGGAGTGGGTGAAGAGTAAATGCATCCTTCCCGCAACATCCAAGCACTGTCGTTTGCTGAAGGTCTAATCCAAGGAAGCGCAAACAAAAATCTGCAGTGGTGCCAAGATTAGGGAAATATCTCCTCTGTGGTTGGGCTCTTTTTGTGTTGTAAATGCAGAGGCTGAAATTTCCAGAGATGTGGATGCCCAATTTCCGCTAACATTAATAAGCTGATGTGTCCAAATCCTGTAGGCAGCTTTGAAAGCCTGTTTGTGCTTTCCCTCTTCCTACTATTCAAGCATAGAGTAAGGTCAGGGCTTTCCCATACCCTCTCCCTTCTCTGCCGGTGGAAAAATTCTGGCCATACCTTCACTTACTCTGCAGTGAATGGATAATGTCACTGGGGATTGATTGATCTAATACCCACAAAAGGCCAGAGGAGAGATTCCCTTGGTTGCCACAGATACTGGATCAGGACCTTATCTTTTTATGGCACTCATATCACTCTCACTATTTTAATATCTGAACATCTCGTGGTTTATAATATATTCCACTTCCTAACTCACCCATGAGATACAGAGGTAGCATTAATCACTTAATCCCATTTTACAGATGATGAACTGAGGCACATCAGACTCCATACTCATTTCAGTCTGAACTACTCTGAGACATTCTTGGCATAGGCAAGAGGATGAGATAAGTACCTGCAGCCAGAGATTTACACACTGTCTTAGGAGAGGATGCTACAGCAAGAATGAACAGCCCTTTGGAAAGTGCCTTTTTTTACGTAGACAGCAAAGGGAGCCCGGATGATGAGGCTAAAATCCCTCCCTTCAAGATACTGCTGGGTCAGTCGAATCCCTTCCTAAATGACTTGCCCAATGCCATGGAGAAGGCTTGTGGCAAAGGAAGAAATTAAGTCCCAGACACAATCACAAGGCTATTTTTTCCTTGGACTGAGCTTTGATTTCAGGTAAAGGATTTTTTTTTTTTTTTTTTTTTTAAGGCAGGAAAAAAAATACTAATAAGTTTAAAACTATCAGCTTTGGTTGGATTAGTCACTGGGAATCTCAGCAGCCAGGCTCTTGAGCTCTGGCCTCTTTGACTTTCGTATGTTTAGATGTTCAGGCCCTAATGAGTTGATCTCGTTGATCTTTAGGTACCTATTCATATGCAAATCCTGGCATTCTACTTTTGCTAAATAGTCTTTGTATTAACACATGAAATAAATTTTTTAAAAAAAGAAAGTCAGGCTGTGGTAAATCCTCATACTTAGGTTTGTTTGCATTTGGATAAATGATCATGGTCCCTCTTTACATGATCTTGCTGTATCCCTGTTAGCAAAAGGTGGGGGAGGGTTGGGTGGGTATTGAGAAATCCAACTTTTAATCTCTTCCACCTCACTGTAAATGTTTTATCAAAGAAAATAAAAGTCCAAGAACTGAGCGATAAAGATGCAAAAATATGTTAATTCCTCAGTTTCCTCTTTTGTCAGTTCTTTAAAATTACCAGAGAAGTGTCCTTATTCTAGTGTCATAAGTAGTTTGTCTACTAAAAAGGCCAAATGTGTCTTCTAAGGCTCCAAAAACTATGGCCTGCCACAGGGAGGATGTCTTTTCAAGGCAGGTTCTGCAGGTTCACGGTGCATGTGCATGTGAGAGACCTGTACATCACTGTGCCACGCCAGCGCACACTCGAGAGATTTTGAGCATGAATCCTGACCCCAATAGTGAATGAAAAGCACTCAATGACTTCAAAGGGTCTGGGATTTCACCCATCATTTTTCAGACTCTGAAGCTTACAATCATTAGTGGTTTGTTCCAAAAGTGGTGGCTGCAGAGCAGTGAAGTCATATGGGAATTTCATTCAACTCTGTGACAAACTTCTACTGTCTCTGTTTAAACCCTGTGTATTGTGCAGTTAGTATATAATGCCTACAGTACAGTTATATATTATATATATATTTAACTAGATTAGTCACAGAGAGTAATCTGAAACATAGAAACACAAGAAAACTCTTGCATGGCCTTGAAACCTACTCTGGGAACTACATACACACTTATATGTATTTATGGACGTGTGTATGTGCTTAAAACTTCCAAAATAATCTCAGCCTTCATTTGAACAAGTTGCTTGAAGTTGTAGCTGAGTTTCCTTTGCTAAAGAAAAGCTGTTTAGGAGCAAATGCAGGTTGCAACAAAATGTTAGGAACAAACTGTCCAGGATCTTCTTTCACAACAATCCCACGCGCTTACAAATCTCCCTTTAAGAATAAAGTGGTAGTGCAAACACCTAATTAAAAAAACGGCTTGTATTCAGAGTTACTAATTAAAAATCCTCATGTTCCCCCGACTTTTTCCCCCCTCTGTGGAAATCTGCAAGTTATTTAATTGAAGTCCCATTTTGTCGGTGCAGATGCACGAAGTGTCTGAATCATCAAACAGATTTAGGGTGTTTTGATTGTTGTGTGTGCCTCATTGCTATTCCCAGAATGTCGAGCTGAGCTTATGCTGATCGGCAGGACTTAGAAGCATGAAACAGTAAAAGAGTCCTTTCTTCTCATCCCAGCCCCATCCCCCTTGCCCCCCTGGATTTACATTGAAACTTTGCCAATCTCAGATCGCACTCTGTCTGCTGCCTCTGCATTAAAATGGAGCTGCTTGCCTGTTTCTTTGGCCCCACACTCCATCTTCAGATTCCCCTTGGCTGCCCTAAGGCGCCCCTCATGTTGCTTCAGAGAAACTTCTTTAAGAAGACAATTTCATTTTCTGTCAATTTTTTTCCCTCCTTGTTTGTCTTTTTTCTTTTTTTTAATTTTTCTAAATAAAAATCCTTCTCTGTTTTTTCATTTGTGTGCTGTGTGAAAAGAAAGGAGACAGAGGAGGAGAGAGAAGCCTGTTTTCGTCTAGAGGTGAAAACAGCCTGGTGAGCAGCAGGTGCAAAGCCCCAAAGCAGCTGCTTTCTGCTCTCAAGTTGAAGCGCCTTGGTCCCCCACCCTCCACGCCAAGAGCACTTCATATAATCCTCTCATGCAATTCACACTGTAATTGCAGATATCCAGACTGCTAGGGCTCATTTTATTATTATTTTTACTGATAACAAGATCTGCTAACAGGGGACTGGTCGTAGTAATTAGTTGTGTGTCGCTAGGCAGCTTCTGCAGAAGCAACTTGGATTCTTTCCCTTTCTTCTTCATTCTTTTTAGGGAGGGGAGGGCATGACTGCTTTGCCCCCTCCTACCTCTCCTCTTTTTACCCCCTTGAAGGCCACTCAAAGTAGCACATGGGGAACTTTCTGCTGGCTCTGTTTGGTCCCTTTATTATCTCGCCTGCCTCTTTCACTCCTTGAGTCGAAGGCTGTTGGATGGGTGCTAGCAATGAAGATTATTGTCTTGAGGACCAGCTTGTTTTCTCAAGGCTCTGCTTGCTACATTGCTAATTATGGGTCTATGGGATCCTTTTCTGATATTTGACTAAGTGGCATGGATTACTGTGTAATCATTTCCCACTGGGGAGGGGGATCTTTTTTATTATTATTATTATATGCCTCTGAACAACTTTTCAGTTGCTTTTATTTAGGTAATTGCTCTTCCCTGTAATCCAGGAATTCTTATTTTTTTAATCATATTATGGATTTCACCAAACACTAGTTAACATGTTAATTACTGGTAAATACACACTTCTTTTTCCCTTCTGTTCAGAGTGAATACAGATCCTATGAATGTGCTGTTTGTCATCTGTACCCCTTATGTGTTATCTCTGTCTAATAGGACACTGTTGTTTAAAGAATGAAAAGACTGAACATGGACATTTGGCTCCAAACTTTTGTTTTAGATTAGGGCTTAATGAGTTTATGCTTTTTTTTTTCTGTTTTATTTTTCAAGCCAAAATATAAAGGAATAAAAAATCAGTTTGATGACATAATTATTTTTAATAACCTGAACAGATTTTGCAATGCTGAGACACCATACAAAAGCCTGGAAAATGGGATCCTTTATTTAGTTGCAGAAAGCTTGATCCAGCTGCCATGAAGTCAAGGCAAATTTTCCACTGAGTCAGAAAAACTCAAATCAGTGTGGAAGACCAGACAAGTTTCTTCCAGAGTGTCCTGGTAACACACCAGGGTCCAAACAGACAAGTGTGGTTCAGACAGAGGGGAGTGGAGTGGGGAGGAGATTCCAGCATGATTCAATTACTAGAAATATTTTCAGTTTGCCTTAAAATGGCTTATTTTCCTGGCTTATGCCAACTGTGATTTCTTTCAATGCTTTAAGCTACTGAGATCTTTCTTTTATGCTGCAGTCCCACGTTTTGATAAATAAAACTGCTAAACTGACCATTGCAAAAAAAAAAAAAAATTTAAAAAAGGTTGAATGTCTCAGAAGCTCCGACAATCTGACTGCAAGAGTGCTGCTGCGAAAATGGTGCAGGGGTAGAGTGACTTTAAGGGACCTCAAGTCAAATTGACACACAACTGCAAAGGTAAAAAAAAATACTTTATTTTGGGTACTGGATAAGTAAATTCAGACTGAGCTATAAATGAGAACAGTCTAAGGCTGATTTATTCTGTGCCATTCTATCTAGGATGTCAAAGACTCTTTCTGGCAATGAGGAACACCCCAAAGCACTGGTGCCCTCTGGGGACAACTCTCCTCTTGGGCTCATATGTCAGGATGTTCAGTTTCATACCTTTTTATGGCTTTTTTTCAATCACTTCAAAACTGGTGTGGCAAAAACTTTCAGCTGAGCTTTGCAGGCCAGCTGAGCATTTTCAGAATCCAATGTACCATGACAATAATCCAGCCAAAAGACACTGTACTGGTGCAGACCCTCCTTATTTATTACTTTGTTTTATAAACAGATACTCGCCTAAAAATGCATAACAGCTCTGAGCACTGCAGCCTCTGGTATGTTTGCCTACAAAGTTGCATGGCTTAAGACCCATTTGTTTTTAAAAATGGCTTGGTAGCCTCTTCTCAAATTTCAGCCCAAAGAGCTGCTGGACTTGGAGCAAAGTAAACACAGTCCAATACTAATTCTCAGCAGTCAGTCCAAAAGTGCTTTTCCCTGGGGGGGGCCAACAGGGATGTCCACAAGCTTTCAAAATAAACATAATTCAAGGTGACACTGGCACACCAGGACTTGCATTAAGGATATGTCAGAAGAAGTAAATTGCAGGCTGGCAGAGCGGGAGAGAGCAGGTCAAGTGATATTGTGAAAAAAACTGTGTTGGTTCCTATAAAACTTTCAAGCAGTTCAATTGGTTCAGTGTAAATGCTGTTAGTTGTAAAACTACTCTGGATTTAATCTATAGTGTCAAAAGAGTTTGCATTCTTTGCCATTAGAAATGTGAACCTCTTAGAAACACTCCTGAAGATGAGATTTATTAGGCTAAAAAGTGACAACTCCTGGCTATTTCCTGGAGAAACGTATTATTCCATCTCAACTAAAATTAAAACAGGTCAAGTAAACAACTCTGAAAGCTGGAAAACTCAATTTCTTGCCCATCTAATTATGCCTAGCTAGAGCAGCCTGTACAATTTTCCATTATGACTGTTATGAACTGTGTGTGGTCCCCTGACTGTACCATACGAGCTGGGGCACTGGAGCACAATAAGGCATGTTAGAGGCTGTCAGCGTGTTTTAGGATCTTCTAATTCTTGTTCACTGGAATCACACTGCTGTGTGCAATACAGCATTTGAGGTGACCCCTTGAACAAAATTTCTTATTTGCATCTAAAGACTTTGGAAAAGTTTCGTTTGAGAGATAAATATTGTTTTGTTTGGTTTTTTTCATTAGAGGTGATCAAAACTTTGGATATGGGAGCTTTCTCCTTGGTCCTAGATTGTGGCCTTAAATCTGCTTTCAGGTTTCCTTTTCATCCATGTTTATTTATGCATGGATTTTTCTTCCTTTTTTTTTTTTTTTTTTTTTTTTTAAACTGACCTGCTTTGCCCCATGACCAGCTATCTTTTATTCAGGTTGCTTTGCTGTAATTTGTTTGTTTATTCTTTCAGTGTTGCTTGAGTAGAACACTGCAAAAACTTCTTTAGCACCAAATAACCACCAGCTTTTAAAGAAGAACCCATTTTTTATTTAAATCAAAGCAATGACGTCCAACCAGCTTATCTTTCTCTTGCTCCTCCCAATACACACATACTGTCCAGCAGTTACAGAACTATAGAGCCATCCTACAGAAAACAGCTCATATTTTCATCTCAGCACTTGCCAGCTTTTTTAATAGTGCAGATGGGCTGCAAGAACAATCCTTCCACAGCAAATCAGGAAGTTACAGCACTGGCTTGGGAAACCAGTGACAGGAAGCAGCAGCAAAAGCAGGAATTTCAGAAGTTGAGAATTCCCTCATCACATGCAGAGGTATGGAAGATGTTTCAGAAAGGATAGCAATGAAGGAGGAGAAATGTCTCGTTTGGCACAGTCACAACTTGGTGCCAAGGGTCTGTGAAGGGCTGTGTGCTCAGGCTGGGAGCAGGGTGGGATGTAATAACTGCTGGGAGATGTCTGCAGTAGTGGAAAGGGTGCAGAGATCCTCCGGCCAGCCCTGTCTCATTTTGGGACAGCTCTGCATAGAAGGACAGGGCTTCATGTGGAGAGGCTGGACTCAGCCAAAGTCACATGCGGCCTACAGTCATTGAAATATCATGCAGGAATAAGAAAGGCTCTGTAGTCCAATGTGTACACCTCTGTGTTGCCATCAGCTCTTTCCCTGCAGGTTAACAGCACTATAGGTGTGTGTCTGTGGGGACTGTATGAGGGAGGAGCTGCTCCCTTCTCCCCTCCTTTGACCCCTTGCAGTGCCGGGGTCAGTAACCCAAAGAGGTCTCCTATGTGCCACTTGTGCTTCAAGGGTCTCCTCCATAGCTGCTCCCTTGTCCCCATCAAATATCAAACCCAGTTCCTGGTCAACTCTGGTCCTTGTGATTATTTCACTCAAAAATACCTCTGGGCTCTGCCTCTCCCTTGGGAGGATAAATCTTCAAAAATTGTCCCACCAAACAACTCAAAGGGATGGGCAAAAACTCACTCACCAAGGTGCTGACTCCACCCTCAACCTGTTGCTGTGAGGAGAGCTCTGGTGTCCCCAGCCTGCCTACACCTCTCTGCTGTCTCTGGCATTGCTGGTGCTTGCACAAGTCCTGCTCTGTGCCCAGAGCTCTGGGATTCTGGAATGCTACAAGATGTAACATAAATTAGAGCAGTATGTGGGCTGGCAGACACCACCCAATGATTTGCATGTGCAAACAGTTGTACCAAATTTAAAGGCTGCTTGTGAAACTAAGGCTGTAAGTATTGCTGAGGCTTCAAAGCAGTAAAAACCACCATTAAAGCAGTCCATTAAAGCACAATTACACACAAAGTAACACACCTAAGTGCTGTGGGTCCAATACAGCCATTTCCAAACTGGTTTGGAGGATTTCATAAGGTGGGTTTCACATTTTGTGCAATTGTTCTCTATTGGTTTTATCTCTGTATGTATTAGAGCACACTGGAAAAACCCAGGTAAAACTGGGGCCCCAGCCTGGTAGTCAATATGAGAAGTCCTAGGAAGAGAGTTATCTTAATTTCAGCAAATTTAAATAGACACGTTGAGGCAAAAAAGTGGGAAAGGAAACAAAAATGGGTTAAGGGACCTGCCAGAGGTTATAAATTAGGTTAATACCCAGGGCTTCAGAGCACTGGTGCAGTGACACATCCACTGCACAGCCCTGCCTCACGCTGACCCAAGCACTGTTTGGTTTCCTCCCGTCTGCACAACACAACACCTACTAATTTTCTACTCTCACCAGCAATGAGGACAAAGAGCGGATGATGGATTTTGTTCCTCTGTGACTGCCAGATTTTCACAGCCCTTCCACAAGCTTGAATAACCCGTGCTGCATCTGGAGTGCTGAGGGCCATGTTTTAAAGTTCTCACCACCTGGCAGCTCCTCCAGGAATGCTTACGGGAAGCAACCACTAGCCAGATGTTCAAAATAGCTCAGTACCAATTTGGTGAGACCTTTGGCCATTTACACTGGGGTCTGAGAGAGAACAGAACAAGTTTGAAAGTCTGTGAAATCTAGCCTGCTGGGTATTTTTAACATAAATGTTCTTCAAGATCTAGTTCTTGTAAGCCAAATATTTAAGGAGTCTTGGTAGCTGACCTGTGGGCTATTTGGTTATAAAGCTCACCTATCCATGGGAAAATGAACTGTTTTGCTTTACAAAAAGACGTGCACAAATTCTGTGCCATGATAAAAGGGCTTTTTTTTAAAAAAAAATTGCAAATAATAACATTTTTTAGAGATAGGTAAAAGGCCTATTCCATTCCCCCACATTTTTGCACTGGGATCCTGTTCTCCTTAGAATCATAGAAATTATTAGGTGAGAAATATATCTTTAAGATCATTAAGTCCAACCATTACCCCACACTGAGTCCTGTGCTAAGCACTTTCTCTACACTTCTAAATACCTCCAGGGATGAGGACTCCACCACTTCCCTGGGTAGTGCTTGAAAACCCTTTCAGTGAAGAAATGTTTCCTAATATCTAATCTAGACCTTCTCTGGTGCAACTTGAAGCCATTTCTTCTTGTCTTATCCCTTGTTTCTTGGGGAGGAGGCTAATGCTCACTGGATACAACCTCCTTTCAGGGAGTTGTAGAGAGTGATAAGGTACCCTCTGAGCTTCCTTTGCTCCAGACTAAAGACCCTCAGCTCCCTCAGCTGCTTTTCACAGGACTTGTGCTCCAGACCCTTTCCCCTTCTGCTGCCCTTCCCTTAACTCGGTCCAGCCTCTAAATGCTTTTTGTAGTCAGGTGTCCAGGACTGGACACAGGTCTTGTGAGGTGTGTACAGCTCCAAGGACAGGGGACCACTCTGGTCCTGCTGGCCACACTACTGATGCTACAAACCAGGTGTCATTGGCTTTCTTGGCCACCTGGGCACACACTGACTCATTCTCACCCATAAACACCAACCCTATCATCACCATCATTAAGCTCTAGATAGTCAAACCATTCCCTGACACACAGGGCTACCCACGACCTCTCCTTCCTCACCTGGCCCTTCTGAAGAGTTTAGAGCCACCACTGCATCCCTCTGGTTGTGAGTTACCCACCATGCTCCATGATGGCGAGGATGTCATAGCTTTCCTGCTGCCCCATGGCTTCCAGCTCCTCCTGTTTGTCACCGATACTGACTGCACTGCTGTCCCTCAAACAGTTGTGTGCCTCTCCCACGTTTATCTGCTGGGAGTCTGGGGGCCTACACCCATCTCTTGTATCAAATAGAAGGGTGGCTCCCAGTGTTGGCAGTGCCCACACTCACTTGCTTCTAGTCAAAGCCAAACTTTAGCTTTTAAGTGCTTTTATTCATTTTTATAAGCCAAGAGCAACATGCTCATCAGAGTTCATCACAGCTCTATTTCTCCCCCACCCCCCCATTTAATTTTAAGAGGGGGCCAGCCCCAATATTTGAAACTCCTACTCCATTTCTTTTCATTCTCTTTTTCTTCCTTCCTTCCTTCCCCCTCGCCCCCTCCCTCCATCTCCTACTCTGTCCCCTTCAGAAGCCCCCAGGATGACACCGCTCATTGATGCTTCTCCTTCATTAGCATTTCAGCAACTTGGCTCAGTAGTTTCAGAGACAATCCGTCATGAGAAAACTGAAGAATGTGCCCCATTTGCATGATTCTGTGCCAGAATGCAACTTTTTCTCAGCTGTTCATTGTGTAATTTCCCCTTGAGCCTTCAACTTTCCCATGAAGTCCCAGAAATCATATTATAGAATTCCAGATCAGCTGCAATGCTCCAAAGATTAGTTTTATGGACATTTTAACCAATCTCACAGCTCTACAAAGAAAATCACATACATAAGAAACACGGTTTTACTTTCTGTTGTTAGGAAAGGCAGTGTGCCTACTTGAATAAAGTTCTTTGAAACTACAAGAAGGAATTTATGCCCCATGATGAGAATGATCCAATAACTGTTGTGAATCTTTAGGCATATTTTTAACTTCTACTTGTACTGCCTTAATTATTTTATTCCTCTTACAATTAAATGTTTGTAATCCATTTTGAGAGTCTTTCTGAAATGAATGGATATGCAAACAACTTGATTGAAATGCTCAGTGCATATGACTAAAAGTTACTGGCTCTCACACATCAGCAGAACAAATCAAGCTTTTCGTTAGTTGGTTTTAGAAATCAAAAAGTGGTTTATAAAAAAAGACAGGCAGATAAAACCTGCTTCTAATTACTTTCTAGAGGGCATCTGAGTTTGTAGAAATAGAAGAGTTTATTATATTAAAAGTAAGCAAGGAACTGAAAATTGATGTGAAGCAATCAAACTACTTTGTCAATTAAAATGTATCCCATTAGGAAAATTAGGCACCTGTTCCACAAAAGTTAGACAATGGAGCATGGGAGGAGAACACTGCATTTTAACAATCTGGTTACTAATTAAATTCTTTACTTTTTCCTATGTATGCCAATAACTATCACTTTTCCCATGTCATTTTTAACCTACCAAAACAGAACTAATTTTTAATTATTCTGCCTCTTAGAAACCACCAGATCTCTTCAATGCTTTTTAGAGCCAGAGCATATGAAATGCAAACATTTCGATAAATATTTTAAATACAGTCTGGATACTTTTAATAAAGATTTTTGTTACCCCCCCTCTCCCCCTGCCAGTAGGGTTGGCTGTGTGAAAACCATCCTTGCTGACTCAGGTTAATCCATGAAACAAACACAGGTACACACTCACACTATGTGAGTGTATACTTATATACACGTCCTTGCATATTTCTGTCTGTAGATATATACATAGTGCAAAAATCCTATGGAATTAAAGCTTGCCAAGATCCAGACTTCATAAACAGATAAATTAGTGTTCTTCCGATGTGAAAGATAGGTGGTTTTTTTTCGGTGAGAAGCTCACACGGTGATTAGAGTGAGGTTGTGGAAGATTTCATTAATTATAGGTGACTGGTTTTCCTCTCAGAGGACAGCTCAGGTCCCCCAGCTCCCCCTTGGCAGCTCATCTTAAATTGTTGTCTAACCTTTCCCTTAATTCAGCTCATCTTGAGCTGATGGGAACTGCTTTCATTCCACCTCTTGTGGAGGTAATGAAACAATCTTCTTATTCACTTGGTTCCTCTGAGCCGGTGACACACAACAAAAAACCCAGGGCCCTGATTAATGGCCGCTAATTAGCAATGTTAATGACCAGGTGTCCAAGAGCATGGCCAGCTTCTCTCAGCATGGAGTGATCCCTCAATGAGGGCCCTGCAAATCCAGCCCCAGTGACCCTTCCCCTCAGCTGCCAGTAATGAAGCTGAGCTCTCTCATTACACCCAGGAGAGGCTCAGGGGGAGGCCCAGGCCTTGAGAGCCAAACCCTTTCCTTCGGCTCTAGTGGGCCTTCCATTAATTAAGGTCAGCATTTTTGCTCTCCATCCCCCCCAGACTCAGCCTTTTCCCCATTAAAAAAAAAAAAAACCAAAACCCAAAAAACACAAACAAAACAATGCCAAAAATCCCCCAGCCCTCAAAGGTAAAAGATTTGGATGAAGGAAGCTTAGTTTTCTCAGCTTTCTCTGCTTTCCCAGTGATAAAGATGCTGTTTCCCAGAGTGTTTGGGCTGCTTGTAGCCCCTTTTCCCCCTCATGTTCTGATCCCTCTGGATCCTGAGGGAAATCTCCGCTGGCTGCAGTTGCTCTCTGCCAAGCCCTCTACCTTCCACCTCCCAGAGAAAAAGTATTTCTAAGAGCACAGAGGTGGAGAGATGCTTGTGCTGGCAGAGGAAAAAAGTTGTGCATATCAGCTAAAAACCCAAATGTGCCTCTCCACAGGCCAAACTGGCTGCACAGAAATGTATTGATGCAATATTTCTCATCAACATTTTGTCATGTTTACTATTCTTAATTTTAGCCACATAAAAAGTGACCTTCAACATAAACATCAAGTAAAAGGTGTCACTTTGGCTGCAGTTTGTAATTCCTTTCCTGCAGCAGCACGAAGTGGAGGTGCTGTCTGCTCTCTGCCTGTGGGATTTGGAGAGCAGAAAGGGGAATTCTCCCTGTCCAGCTGTGGTGCAGGCAGAGCTGCCTGGGCTGCCAGCTGCTGCCTGAGCCTCCAAGCATCACCACACAGCCCTCGTCTCCTAGGGCAGGCTGGGGGGACGGCAAGAGTTTGTAAAATCTAGAAATTGGTGTTGGTTTTGGTGGGAGGGAGTCTTTAAAGGATGGGGAATGTTATACCAGCGTGCATGCAGCATGTGGCTACAAAAAAGAGCCAGATGTTTAGAGAAATAGAGAACTGTTTCATTTTTGCTTTGTAACTTAGCAAATGTGGTGACATATGAGTGAGAAAATAGTTGTAGTGCACCTACCTGCAGTCTGTGTGGTAAGGCTGAGAGCATCTGAAGTTTCCAGAAACTTCAGAAGTCGACTTTATTGGCTTTGACAATGCAAATGTTTGCTTTTAATTGGAAGAATATTGCTACAAGTCTCTAATTTTTTTCTAGTTGTGCACTGTGAAATGAAGACACAAAATTAACATGCACTGAAAGGGAATAGTTAAGGGAGCTGATGGGGCGATAGGAAGCCTTTTACTCTAGGTCACATCTTGAGCTGGAAGTGACAGAAAGTTAATACTGCAAGAATGCCATTTGGTGGCTGTTGTAAGATAAGGGGGAGCCAAGCTCAAACTTTAATGTGTTAATGCCTCCACAAATGCATTAGCAGTAGTTAGGGAGGTAGCTGGACACCATACTGCACCAATTGTTTTCCTATAAATCCTTAAAGGGGTGATTTCCATCTAACTGCATAACACTGTCTCCTTCCAAATGACAATTATTCCCTGCTCTCTTGACCGTCTGGGCATTACAGCAGTGACTAACATGGCAAATTAATATCAGGATGATAATGCATTTGGATTTTTCCAATAAAATTTAATGAGTTACAGAAAGGAAAAGGTGCTGCCTTTTGACATGGCTGGATGCTCAGGCACAGGAGGTGATGCTGCACAGACAAGGCTGCACTCTAGTACTGGACTTCTATGCATAAATAAATTACTAAACTTTTCATTCTTGTGTCTTGAGACAATTTTACTGGCACCTAACTTGACTAGAGAAAAATCTTGCAAGATGTACTGCTTCATTCCCTGTCGATTAGTCTCTCTCCATGGATCCTTGGACTTTCTAAGTGGATGCAGCCTTGAAATTGTGCTGCTTTCACCTTGCACACAGCAGGTTATTCAGTAAGGACCTGCTCTGGCTCTGGCTTGCTTCACCTGAAACTGTAATCCTACAGTAGGTCAGCTGTCTTTTAAAAGGTGTTTTTGAACCTGACATGGATTTTGAATGAAGGTTTACATCTATTCCCTATCTAGAAGTGTGCATTGACTGTCATTACAGATATGAAAGGTTCAGTTCCCAGCTCTCCCAGAGACCTCCTCAGAGATTTTGGGTAAGTTACTTATGGCCAATGAGGGTTGCTAATGAAAAGATGATATAGCGATGGTGAGTCCATCAAAAATAAAAATGGACTTAAAAAGCTGATTGAAAATAAAACCCACCCAAAACCCCAAACCAAACCAGAAGAAAAATTAGCTTGACCCTTGCCTCCCTGTGAACAGTCATAACATAACAGTCATTGCCTTTATTTGCTGCCATCAAGACAGACTGAAGTAAGGACTGACCCTTCATGTACATTTCTGTGGCATCAAAATCCTATGGGAAACCAGTGGCAATTGAGGGCTTTAGCTACATGACATAAAGAAGAACAACTGGGTTTTCAAAATATCATTCACTCCTTGTAACATCATTTCTAGCAGCGTGCTGTTCACACAGCCATGAAGAGCAAAGCAACTCCTGCAAACTGTAAGAGCTTTTGTAACTCCATCCTACACATCTAATTGATCAGCTGTGCCAAAAAGAACAAAAGTCTTTCTATAGCTATAGTTATTCTATTACAGGTTATGCAGATAAGGTTACAACTAGAGTCAGACACATTTTTTTCCAGATAAACCTATTCCACTGACAAACACACATGATCACAAACTTTTCATGAATGGGTATTGAGTTAATCTCTTTTCTAGCTAAGAGTCTGAAAATGTTTTCAATCTAAATTTACTCGCAGTAAATTAGAAATGTCTAGGAAGCTTCAAACTGTGAAATATGAAAATGTTGTTCTGTGTTTTAATTAGTCAAAATTTTGCCAAAAAATTCACTTCAGGTCTTCACCTCTGTTATTGCATTCACACCTCTGTTATTGAAGAACCAGTTACCTGAATAGCTTCACTGGCCTCTCTTCTGCCTCTTGGAAGCTTCTCCTTTCAGGCAGTGGCTGTAATGTCTTTTAAATGTACCATCAAAAGTATTTCCTTCCCTATGTTAGAGCATTGCTGAAGCCATTGCTTAAATAAAACAGCCAGGACTCTGACTGCTGATTATATATTGGGAGTTCATTTACGAAGGGAATAGGGATCCAAAGCAAAGTTTTGCCTAGCTCCAAACTTTCACAGGCATTTGGACACAGCTTCTGTTCTGTGTCCCACAGGGAAGGAAGAAATGAGAAACACATGAAAGCAGTGACCATCATGTGGGCCAAATCCCAGCCTCTGATACCCAGGAAGTTCTGACACTGACTTCTGTAACAATGAGCTAGAGCCTTTGGAAGATGAGATCTGCACAGAGTTGTGAAATCAGCTGACAATAAAGATGCTCGTTCTCCTTAATCCCATACTGTCCCTGTTCTGTGCAGTATTCTGTTTAGTAAACTCTTCAGCAAAAATAAGTCTACAAAACTACTGAAATCTTCTTGGCACTGGCAATACTTTGGTTTTATACCATCTTGCTTTATGCCTGCTGCAAAGTCCCAACAAGGATGAATCTGAGGAGTGCACAGCAAGCACAGAGTTTGGAAGAAATGTTTTGATTGCTGAGTTACATTCTTGGGTTATTGGACAATTTATTTAGCAACTAAAGTTTGTCAGAATTTTGTGGATGATTTTCCATTTGCTTTTTCTAATCACTTTCCATTACAATATTTTTCCTCAGTTTTCTCTGTTGGAAAATGGAAGTAGCAATACCTTTTCAACAAGACAAGGTAAAAATTCATTTGGTAATGTTTGCAGAGCAATTTGCAATGGTTGGTTTGTAGCTGTGCTAAATACAATGTACTATTAATAAAGCAATTAAAGAAAAATAAATAAGGAAGGAATTATGTGGATTCCGATAAAAGGCAACTGGCAACAAGGGAAGAATTTTGCCCATTATTGGAGCACATAGCTCCATAGGCAAATTAAAACAAGGGCTCTGTCCTCAGAGTTTTGGGCAATCCAGGCTACATAATTGATTTGAGAAGAGCTACTCCAGGCTACTGTGTAATTACAGAAGTATTCACTCTTCTGGCTCCCACTCTCCTTGTCATGTTCTACCTCATTGCCCTTTATGCTAAAGCCTTTGTTGATGAGGGAACGGAAGGAGTAAGGACAAATAAAGCAATTAGCAGGTAGGGGGAATGCTACCACTGTTTAAGGATAACACACAGCTTGTATTGGGACACTTATTAAGTAGAAGTCTAGAGCCCACAGGTCAGAAGGAAAATACAGGTAATCCAGAAAAACAAACAAAAAATAAAAAAACTCCTCTTTCTTATATATGTAGTGCTCAAGAAATCTTGGCAGGAATAAAATATTTTCAAATAGTCTATATAAAAAAATATGATGATTTTACTTGACATATTTTTAGTTGGATTAGCTTCCAGATTTCTAATTTTATTTTTTTTTAAACCAGAATCTCATCACAAGTGAGCTCTTCTCTCCTGTTTCAAGTGTGCATTGGCAGTAAGCAAACACCAATTTTTTGAAGGGCTAAAATCTCATTTAAAATTGCTGCAGAGCCAGCCAGGAGAGGGAGCCAAGACCTTGAACAAACCTTTCTTCCTGACTCTCTGACACTCTGGGAAGGAAGCTGAGCCATTTTGGCCAGGGGTCCTGCGTGCTCTCAGGGCTTTTGTGAATGCATTGCATGAGGAAGGGACAAAAGTGACTGGGAAACAAAATTACACATGGAGTCCCCAGGCATCAAATGTTGGATGACTCATGGAATAAGGAGAGAAGAAAGTAGAAAGGTAAATGAGGACTGGTGGAAATGAGCAGTACTGTAACTTTTCACTTTTCATGCTTCCACTGCTCATCAGGAGACCAGAATTGGAGGTTGTCAGAGTACATGGACTCTGGTTCTCTTCATAACTCATGATCAGTTGGATTTGAGATAGACATGATGAAAATAATGGAGTTATTTTTAATTAGAATTATTTTCTGCTGAGTGTGGTGGACTGAGATCATGGACGGTCTAAGCTTGGATCAGAACTGCAATGCCAGGCTCTGCAATGATCTGAAGTGCTGCTGCTCCTCCAGTGCTTGGGTGGAGTTTGAGTTCTGATCTCCAGAAGCAAGTCTGAACTAACCTTTATCTCCAAGGGGCAAAGACATTGCATGGGGAAAAGGAAAAAAAGAAAAAGAAAACAGAGGGAAAAAAAAAAAGGAAAACAAATGAACATGAAGAACACAAGTGGACAGAAAAAGCCATTTAAAATGTTTAAGAGAAGAAATATTGGAAATTAAGAGGACAATTTCATTCAGGGTCATTTGTCATATTTTTCTAGCTGAAAAACTAGAAGAAAGAAGAAGATTCTGAGTCCAATTTAATGTTCTTAATTTCCAAGTTTTCAGTATTTCTAAGTATAATTTATCTTCATTTTCTTCCAACGAAATAAAAGATATTGGGAGCAGTATTTAATAGCAACATCAAAAAAATTTTTAAAGTAGTTTTGCTAACTAAACTGAAAACAGTATTTCAAACTAAACTTCAACAAAAATAGCTTCATTTTGACTCATTTTTCCTGAAACATCACTCTGAAATCATAGAAAAGTCAAAGTGTACACTTTTGAATTTTTTCTAAAAATCTTTAGGAATTTCATTTTTCTTCAAGCATTTTAAACATTTTAATTATTGCGATTGTTACGATCATTTATTTGTAGACTCAGATAACAAATTAGTTCCTTACTACCAAATTAATTGTTTTACTGTATGGTGTTGATTTCTTTTTCCTCGTAGTGCAGGTAGCAACTTCTCAGAAGTGCATCCAGAATAAACTAATGATGAATAGTGACAAACTGAATTGAAAACAAAGAGAACTTTTTGTTATTTGTTAACTATTCTTATCTTACAGATCAAAGGATTTGAATCAGAGACAAACACATTATGCTCTATTTCCTGAACTACTTTCTGTTTCTAGAAGCCTGGCAGTATTTCTTCAGGCACTTCACCCAAGCTGTGAAATGGTGAGTTTATCCAGATCCTCCAACAGGGAGTGAGGGATCAGCTTGGAGATGTTTCTGACCAGCAGCCCCAAGAACAGAAATCAGTGGAGAAACCTCTGACAACTCTTTTCAGGAGGCTCAGGGGAAGCAAGTTAATAACTGTGCCTAAAGTCAGATGCCAGAAGCATTTTTTAGTCCTTCTGCAGAGCAAGATCTTCCTCAAGCAGCATTGATACCAACATGCAGAAGAGAAAACTGAGGCACATGGAGAGACAAATCTGCATGGAAATGGTTGGCTGGAGACCTGAACCAGATAGCTGAAATCCCATTCTGGTGCTCTCCCTTGAACCACCCCGTGCTGTGGTGCAGGGAAATCTGCCTTGCTATGCTTGCTCTGTACATAAACACACAAGTTAATTTCCCAGACTTTAGAACCTGGCCATGTGCTGCAGAACTCGATGGATTATTGTGTTTCCAACAAGTGGGAATAAAAAGCAGAGCCTGCTGTGTGAATGACTGCAGACTGTGTCCTGTCAGTGGCTGCATGGCAGTGGCAGAAGCATCATCATGAATCCCCAGAGCTATCCTGTAAATCTTCATTAAAGTCAGGGGGAGTTTCAGGTGTGTTATTAAATGTTCAATTACACTCTGCAAGTAACAACAGAAGCAAATTGATAAAAATAGGGTAGGAGACAATAGGTTTCGAGCAAAGGAGACCGCTAAAATATGTTTGTGTAGAGAACCTGGAATAATATGAATAATGAACAAGTTTGTAAAAATCAAAGTCTATTTGCAGATGAATAATAAACATAGAAAAGGGCAGGATTGGTTGAATGAATTATGCATTATGAGTCATTTAACAAGCACCATATCTATAAAGATAATGGTTCTAATGTAAATAACAAGCCTTTAATATTTATGCAGCCTTAATAGCCTGGGGAGTCTGTAATGATAGTTAAGAATTATACCTCTCCTCAGTGTTTTTCAATGGAAAACAGGTTTATCACAATGTCACAAACCCAAAGCACTTTTCCTGCTAGATTTGATGCAACTTTAACTCTGCTTTGGACCCCGTCTGCCCTAATGCTGGAGTTTGGACAGAGCCACCACTTCTAATTGACAGCAATTCCATGGCAATAAAATCAGGTGAACTGAACTAGATATCACAGAGCCCTCAAACAATGACAAAACTGGACATTTCACTTTCCTTGCTGCTCTGAGATAAGGATCTCTGTACTGACTTAGTGCAGTCTCAGCAGCAAGAGGAGAAATGAAATGAAAAGTGCCCTCCCCTCTGCTGTGTGCAGAGCAGTGCACACAGCTCTGTGTGGGAACAGGAGAGGCCCCAGAAATCCCTGTGCAATCACAGCTGGGCTGTTAATTGCCTGGCCCTGTGCACAGTCACACCTTGCTGCTCCTGTGCCACAAGAAAAGGCCACCCAGCCCTGCAGTCCCCAGGCAAAGGCGGAAGGGTTTCCATCACTCCTGTGTGTCATTGGCAGCTCACGGAAATGCCAATGAGCCAACACGGGCACGACCCTGCCGGGGCTGCCCTGCTGACAGCAGTGCTCAGAGTCAGGGAGTCACTGGGGAAGGACTGGGCTTCTCTACCCCCTTTTTGTTAAACTGAGGTTACAGCACATGAAAAATCATTTATTCACAGGAGCAAAAGCAGATGAATGCAGCACCATGCACCTGGCCCCTGATCACAGCAGAGCTTTCCCAACCTTTCTTTCTCTTTCAGAGCGAGAATGCTGATTCTTAAAGAATTTTCACACAGACCTTGGGGATACAAGGTTGCCATGTCCATTTTCCTTCCGTGCAGCCATGGATTTCGGCAAAACCTACTTACTTGGAGGTCTGATCCCTGGCTCTTATTTCAGATGCAGATACTAAGGGTGACACTATATTGAATTGCATAGAGCCTGCAAAATATGTTGAGGGTTTTTTTAAAAAAATAACTTGACCTGCAGGATATTAATATAGTGGGAACTACCCCTGCAGGATATAAAACTGGCACCGACTCTAAGAACTTCCATTAGTGTGGTAGGTTTCTAGGCCCAGTAATGGTCATTTCATCTGAACATGTGGAAATAAAACCAAACCATAATAGGACTTAAAAAGCATTCAATGCATATTTGTCCATAAACACATCATATAAATAAAAACTCTTTTTTAAAAAAGTGCCAAATGAATCAATGTGTATTCTATTATGGAATAATAATATCCCTTACCACATATGTTGCTGAAGCAAATAACTTTAGCTGGTATGATAGTATTTTCCATTTTGTGGTACAGTTTATATTTTCATCTATTCATTAAGGACCTGCCCCTGAGGAAGTTAACAACAGTTCCCCAGGCTTAAAAGGAGAAGGAACAGTGTGTAAACGATTTGGCTGAAAATAAGGAAACAAATGTATTTCCTCCTCCCCTTTCTCCTAGTGAGAGTGAATGCTGAATGCAAAACCAGTTGAAGACAGTGGAAAGATTTGCTCCTTACTTCAGCAGCTTTGGATCTGGCCCTAAGTACGTTGTGTGAGATAAATTTTGGCACTACTGGAAGCCCCACCTCATACCTCCCACTGTGAACATGTCATCTTTCTATGTGCTCATGCATGCCAAAGCTTTACCTCTTTTGAAATATTGCCCAGAATCAAGCTATGTTTACTCAAGTAATAGGGAGATTCACTTATATGCAATAATTTCTTCAATGGAGAGGCTGTTATTCTGCAGTTGTACTTTGGACTTTGTTCCTAGTTTAGCTTCTGTTTTTCTAACTTGATGTTTTTATCCAGGTTTGACAAGAGGGTTGGATTTTTTTATTTTTTTTTTGAAGTTACACACCTGGAATTAGCTTTTCCTGCCAAGAATTACAGTGCACCTGGAAGTACTAAATCATTTTAATCTGTTTTTTAGTGGTTTTGCACAATGGAATTGCATCTCTTTAAATCTTTCTTACCTTTTGCAAAACCAAATTGCAGCTCTAGACAGAGCATTTTATGAGTATATAGATAGTGATATCATGAGATAATTGTGCCCTACTAGTGGCTGTCTCTACTGAGCCTAGAGGCAGTTAGCTGAGAACTACATCTCCGGGTTTCTTTCCTCTGCAGTGGCTCTGCTTACCCACATAACATATGGAAATGTGAGCATACCCTTACAGCAGATTGTTTGCTATGTTTACACCAGTTCTAACACTAATCCCCATTAATGTTTGATATTGCTCCCAAAGAGTTTAAATAAATGTCAGGCCTCAGATCCATTGCATACGTGTTAGGCATCGTATAAACTTTGGATGGAAAGACACAGAAACGCTGTGGGGTGTCCTTTTTTTAACATTACTTTTACTGACTGGATTAACCACATCAATGTATGCAAAGCCCTGCTACTTTCATGACTTCTGTCATCACATTTAAGAGTCCTATTTTCAAGAAAAAACATAAACCAGTTTCACCTTAATAGTCCACTGTCTTTTTCCTGCTCTCAGTTACTTCCATTTTTCAAATGTGTTTGAGTGCAAAGTGAAAGAACAGCCAGATGCACACTAATAAACATAAAACTTTTTCCCTCTCTGTTAAAAAATGTCAGACACAGCCATACTAGCTGCACTTTGCTGCAGAACAATAGCCACCAGGGTCATATCAAAGTTTGCCCCAGGCTGTGCAGCCCATCCAGCAGCAGCCTGGGTGCCTCAATTTGTAAGAAAATATTTAACTGCTGTGCAGAGAGATGTGCAAGGGAGCAGCCTGCAGACCACAGAAATGACAAGTGCCAGGCAGATTCCCAACTCAAGCTGCTCCTTTGCCCAATATGAACTATATGTGCTTACTGGGATTTTATGTTAGAGTAGAGGGAAATCTAGACACCTTCATTCTTTGCTGCCACAGGGAGAAGGAAGCTGCTCAGGCCTCCTCTGTGCCAGGCATTCCCTTTCTCTCTCAACTTCCTTTCCCAATTTGATTATTTTACATGAGGCTGTTTCTCATGATGACTTTTTTTTAAAAAAATTACTGTTTCAGAGGCTCAGCTCTGAGGCTGCAAAACTTTCCCATCACCACCACCACCTCTGTCAGTCATATTTGGGATGCAACCACTTTGCATTCAGAGAACTTTCTTATTATGTGTTTACATAGCGCCCAGTTCAGCAAGACCTTTCTGAAACCCTTGAAACCCAATAGTGATAATATTCAGCTACAAAAGTCACCAGCACAAACCAGCAACACTGTGGGAGTGTGCCTGGGGACAGCAGACAGTCAAAAGTAGAAAGTAGTTCTTGAGACAGGCTTGTAATTGAACAGAGCTGATCTGCTCCTTTAGGCTAAAGGCAACTAATTCTCACTTCATCCAACCACAGAAAAAGTGAATACAAGCTGTAGACGCAGCCATATCTCTTAAAACACAGTGTTGTTTAGTAACAAAAATAATTGGACTTCACAAGCTAATAGGTTTTGCAGCAGGAGATAATTTTATGTTAAATGACTAAGCTGTGTCTCAACCTTTGCTGGGCTTATTATATCCTTTAAGTAGTTCAAGTTTCCAGATAACCAGCAGCAAAACCAGGTAAGCAGGCAAAATTAGTATGGCTGGGAAAATTTGTATCTGTCACACAGGTCTGGTTCCCACACACTCTGGTTACATCATTACTTAGTCTGTTAACTAGGAAACCAATTAGGCCAGAGAGCTACTGTCAGGTGACCAAAACACGAAAATGCACAAGAAACCCTACCCGAAAGATGGGATTTCAGCAGAGGCCCGCAGATAGCTGACTCCTCTTCTGCTGCACTGCAATTTTCGTATTTCGTTTCGCCTTTGCTTTCAGGCTGAGCTCTGAGGTCCCACAGATTGATGGTTGAAGGAGCCTTGTTTCTCTCCTCAACAGGTGTGCTGAGAAAATTGTTTCCTGCATCAAAAATTACACAAAATTATGTAATAATTTCTCTCATTCACTCTGGCAAATTTCCTTCTCCTTCACACCTTTTAATTTACAGGGTGAGAACAAGGCAGTAGGTACAGAACTGAATGCTGCACTGTGGTTAACAGTATGTTCATCTTAAAGGAAAAGGGTTTATAAGACCGGGGTGCAGATAAATTCCGGGCAAAAACACCTTCAGCAATGATTGTTTGTTTTCTGCAAATCTGAAGATTTGTCCATGTACAGAGGAAGCACAAAGGTCTCTGGGCTCACCCTCAGCACAGAAGTGCATGGACAGAGGGGGCCAGCATGGGGCACTGGGAGGACAGGTGAAAGCCAGTTTCTCACAAAACATACATAAGAAAGGAACTGATGTACAAATAAATATATCTTATCTCTATATTACATCACTATGTGGCTAAAATGCAGCTTACATGACTATAATATCTTTTATATGCACGTATTGTAGACACAAAAATATAAATTTATATATATTGCATACTACAAGTGGTGCAGATATTTTCTAGCTTTCACATCTTTCCTGATTTTGGCATCACCTGAAGAGCTCACTGACTTGCTAAGTCCTTGCTCTTATCTACTGAAAACCTGCAAACACCTCCAGTACCTTCACTCTGGGCCAACAGCACTAACAAGCCACAAGCTCCTTCTCTCTGTTCTCGTTCAGATTTCTTTTCTGTTAACACAAGGGGAAAGAGGGGGAGAGCTGATTAAACCTCACCTCAAAAGCCTCGAGAAGAGACTTTATGAAGCAGGGGAGGGCAGGCTGAGGGCACGGGGGGTCCTCCCCCACTGGAGGGTGATGCTCGAGTACCAGCACTGCTGTTTGATCCATAGCACAGCGCCTTTGGGCTAAGGGTGTGCCCCAGTGTGGCCCCCTTCATCTCTGATGGTAGCTTTGGGAAAATTTTTGGGGGAATGGTGTTCAGAGGAAGAAAACTAATCAGAAATATTTTTCCTTCCCAATGATTTTGGTGTGCAGAGAAGAGCAAACCAGTCCCTGCCGGACGCCTGCCAGCTCGGGGAACCAGGCTCTCACATGTTTTCCAGCACAAGCACCTCATTATTAATTCATGCTCCAGGTCCTCTGTACATGCTGTTACTAATATTAGGTTTCAACAGAGTAATGAGCAACAGCAATAGACTGACTATCTTAATATATTTTAAATAATGTTTGAAATATTAAATTTGAGTTTGGATTTTTAATTAGAGCCTGGGCAGGGTATTGACAATCTTCCTACTGTTTTGCAGCCAGCAAGCAAATAAGATAGGGATTGTTCTGATCTGAACACTGAAAGCCAGTCTGATTTAGGGGATGGATCTGAAATACAACACCAAACTTTAAAGCATGAGGGAAATTTGGCTCTGGCTTCAGCAAGCAGACTTTGACCCATCCCGATACTAAAAAAGGACTTTTGATATGGGACTTTTGTAAAAGTAAATACTTGTGAGACCAGCACTTACAGATATGCCCTGGAACATCCTGTCACTGGGTTGCCCAGGGACAGTTTGGCCCTCAAGGACACCTCTGTTATTAAATAAAGGGGACGTGGTGTAGTTGGACATAGAGAAAAGGGGTTGTTGTGCTATAAATATAAATATATAGTATGAATTGATACCTTTAGGACATACACTGTAGATAAAAAATAAGGCAGGCAAGCTGTGGGTATGAAACCCTAAAGGGCTTCTAAGTCCTTCCCACTGCTGTGCTCCAGGCAGGAGCATAGGTCAGCATCTCTTCCTTGCTTGGACATTCATATATTAAAGGACTCATTTAAAACTGGAGCTGGGTAAAGAGCTAGAGCCATTTTCCTGTGAGCATGCACATTTCTGAATGTGCTCCCTTTGAGAGAGAGTTTGCAGTGAAGATTTTGCTGTTCTGGAACTGACTCCTTCCACTTGGTCTGTTGGGAGTCTGAATACATTGACCTATGGGGCACATTGCGAAGCCTAACTATTTTCCCAGGATTTTTCTGAATGAATGACTTGAGTAGGTAGAGAGAAGAATGTTTCATTTGTACAGTACGTGGAGGCTTTTAATTAATAATGTTCCCATTTGAATGCCTATTGTATTTTTAAATGTGCTTTGTACATAGACCTAGAGCATCGGATAACGGCAGGGCTTTTTTTTTCCAGTTAAAACAAAGAGAAATCCCACAACAATGTGGCATTGCTGCCACATGTCTTTTTGTGATATCTTTATACAGTGTCTAGCACAGTAGTCTCTGATCTGGACCATGACTTCTCAGTGCCAGCACCTAGATAGAACTGTCCAAGCTATGGCAGGTCCCAAGGAGATGAAGTTTCACATCAGTTGGAGAGTTTGACACTGCTGATCCTCACTGTAAGGTTGGGGATGTTCTTCAGTCAGTCACTGACATTAGAGAAGTGCCCAGGCTCCTCAGGGTGGCTTTACCTTCTTCCTGTCTGGATTTGGAACTCTTGAGAGATTGGATCTTTTCTTGGGTACGTTGGGCATTTCATACTTTTTTAACAAGAGAATGAGCTTGGTGAGTCTTCTCACAGCAGGCAGGTTTCGTTTGTTGAAAATAAAGGTCTTTGTAGGAATTGAGGTTTTTACTCATTCCTACAGTTCAAGTAAGAGTTTTTCAATTTTCTCTTTTTAAAAAAACCCCTTCTTTTGGTAAAAAGATACTCAGTTTTGATATCACAAATTTCCTTTTTTAGTCTGCTTTGTTCCTCCCCAAACACCCTGAAGATAAATATTTTATATTTTAATTTTAAAATGTCTCAGAATTTAAAATTTTCCTGCGGAGATATTTATTTATCTGTTGGGTTCAGCTAGTGGTCTGCAGGTCAAATCTGACTCAGGGAAATGCTTTTATATGGTTCAATTCTTTCTCCCTGTGGGACATGCAGGCACCTTTCCTGTACTACATGCTTCTAAAGCATGTGAGTACATCCTTCTGTGCCTGGTCACCACATTTTTCTGATTACTGTCTGCTGACTGTTGGTTTTTTTAAAATCTACACCTGGACCAGTGTGTCAGATATTTTGAGAAGACAGGTGAGGGCGCTGCCAGCAAACTGGAGTTTTATTGCACAACTCATTGTGTTTAAGCTGTTTTCTTGATAAGAAGTTGTTGAGCAAAGACAAGTATCCAACAGGCTTTTTCCACAC